>NC_134483.1:542430730-542590730 GCF_040206685.1 Ascaphus truei
ACAGAGACAATGGTGCGGTGCATATCCTATAGCAATCAACAACCAAATATAGTCAGCCACCAAAAGGGCAGACAAAGGACAGCACTCAATGGTATCATCTTATAATAAAGTGAACAAGCAGCACAAACATGACCAACGTTTCGGTCCTCGTAGGATCTTCCTCGGGGTATATACACACACATAATAAACAACCAACATGATTGGTAGGCAACCTCATAGCGGGAACGTATTTGACCTGCAATGGTAGTAATGCCTCCAGCGCAGTCCCCTAACATGAGTAACCAAGAAACTGACCTGGGCAAACTAATACAGACAGGGACTTAATAATGATGGCCAGGGTCTGGTTTGCGAACGTTACCCCCTGTATGTAGCCAAAAAGGCACGTTACTTCTAACAGTGGTAACATTGAGTTGAAAAGTGTATACTGCAGAACCACTGAGATCTTTGAGCAGGGGCCATCTCTTTCCCTTCAACTCTATCACTGAGAACAGAACTAAGGGACATCCTCCCCCGGTGTAATTTCCCAGCAGATACCTTCTGGTCTCCTTGCAGAACCTATAATAAAGTGCCCAACATTCCCCTATTGTGGGCAACCTGCCCCAGGGCCACGAGGTGGACTAAAACACAAAGACCTGCTTATAAGTCTCCTGTAATCATGGTATGTACCATCCAGATCTTGCAAAGGCTTTTGATACGGTTCCACACGAGAGGTTGGTGTATAATATAGAGCAAAATGGTAGTTTCTAAAAACATTTTCCCCTGGATTGAAAATTGGTTAAAGGACAGACAGCAGAGGGTTGTCATAAATGGAACCTTTTCAGGTTGGGCTAAAGTCGTTAGTGGAGTACCTCAGGGATCGGTACTGGGACCCCTGCATTTTAACTTGTTTATTAATGACCTTGAGGTTGGCATCGAGAGCAAAGTCTCCATCTTTGCTGATGATACTAAATTGTGTAAGGTAATAGAATCAGAGCAGGATGTAATTTCTCTTCAGAAGGACTTGGAGAGACTGGAAACGTGGGCAGGTAAATGGCAGATGAGGTTTAATACAGATAAATGTAAGGTTATGCATTTGGGAAACAAAAATAAACAAGAGACCTACAAATTAAATGGGGATAAATTAGTGGAATTCATGATGGAGATGGATTTAGGAGTGCTTTTAGACAGCAGGCTTAGCAATTGTGCCCAATGCCATGCAGTAGCTGCAAAGGCAAACAAGATCTTAGAAAGGAATGGGCTGTTAGGGGCCCAGAGACTAGCATATTAAAGGTGTGACAAAATACCCTTTTTGCCTGACGGGTTATTTTCTGGGAACCTTAAACCCCACTGTCTTTTAGGGTAAAGCACAGTCACAGGACCATCCAACTCTGGTTTAAGTGCTTTATTTTCTTTGGCACTCCAGCAGACAAAATCAAGACAAACAAAATAACCAAAATAAATCCTTGCTCTATCCGAGCATTAACTAGAAAGCAATTCTCTAGCTATCTCTGGGTGGCTTTCCCCCTTACCAAACAATAAAACACAGCTATCATAAACCAGACCTGTTGCAGGCCAGTGCCTGTCTGTAGCATCCAGCTCACTTAGCCGGTGACAGGGGAGAAATGATCCAGCCTGGCTTTCTTACACTCTGTTAATCAAGGCCAGGTGATCTGCACCTGGCTTCATTTGCAAAACCTTCCCTGGGCCTTTAACCCTTAGTAGGGATAGGTAAATTTGCAAATGCAGGGCTTATGAATCTCCCATCCACAATTTCACCACCTTTCCTCCCACAAAGGCTAAGCCTGGTCTCTGGCCCCTATCCGTCTGATGGATGTACAGGATGTTTCACTCTGTATATTCATCTGCCTGTGGCTCAAGTGGTCGGGATGTTTGATGTTAAAATGTGTAGGGAGACTTTATTGTATGTATAATGTGTGTTATGTGCATTTCCTTGGTTCCTGGGCACGCTGGGCTGGTAACCCGATAACCCTGTCTGCACACCTAGGAACCCAGGTTGGGCTGGTTCCATGGAGGGACCAGAGACAATGGAGGGTGGGGATGGGCAATCCTCCTATCTGGGAGATGTTGGTCTGAAGAGCGGAGCCATTGTCAACCCAGAAAGAGAGGCGCCCATCTTCTCCGGATATAGCTAACTGACCCTGAGGGCAGGTAAGGGCTGCTCTCATTGGTCATTTTCGTAATTCCCGCCCTCCTTGCCTCGGACTCCCCGTCACACCACCAACTCGGATTGACCATGTAACTATGTATCCATGTAACCATGTAACCATGTAACCATGTACCTATGTAACCATGTACCTATGTATCCATGTATCCATGTAACTATGTATCCATGTATCCATGTAACCATGTATCCATGTATCCATGTAACCATGTATCCATGTATCCATGTAACCATGTATCCATGTATCCATGTAAATATGTATCCATGTAACCATGTATCCATGTAACCATGTATCCATGTAACCATGTAACCATGTATCCATGTAACCATGTATCCATGTAACCATTGTGACAAACGCCCCTCTTTTGTTGCACTGACGTCTGTCTGGGTTCTTCCCGACACAGTCTTCTAGAGTTAATTATACAACAAACAGGAACATGCAAAGTATTACGTTGCTTAACTCAGGCTTCTGCCTGCTTTATTTTCATCCAAGTAAGGTACTGCAGCTTTAACATGTGTAGGTTAGAGGCACTCAGACATTTTCATTCAGCGGTTCCCTTATATCAGTGTCATAGTATTTCACACAGTGTCACTTTTAAGAAATAAAAACCAAATCATATAAAGAAATCCTATCCCTTTCAGGGATCTAACTACACATCAGAATCAGCCTCTAACTGCGAACTAACTGGGCCACCTAACCTGGTTCCCCAGCTAAAAACAATGCCCTCTCATTTAGGGTCACTAGATACAGCACAGTCTTTTAGCAACAGCAATAAACATTTGTTTTGTCTTATCTGTTCGTGGTGGGAACACGGTCCCAAGTGTTTCAGGCAAATCCTCTGTTACTGTGATACTTGGAGGGGCCGTAAACCCCAAACTGGATTCCGGGGAGCAGCAATACCCCCAGCCTCCAGGCTCTAAGGAGAGAGACTGAAATGCAAACCTCTCTGTTCTAAATACCTGTGCATGTGATTAGGAGAGCAGGTGAGGGAGAACTAGACCCATTGTAATCTGTGGTCTGGATTTTCCATCCACCAGCCTGAGTTAATGTGAAGCTGTGGAATGGATCATTTTGAACTATTCCTGCACTTTCTGACCTAAAACGGGGCAGAAAGCTGCCTAACATCTTTGGACTATGTCATACCATGTATCCATGTAACTATGTATCCATGTAACTATGTATCCATGTAATCACGTATCCATGTAACTATGTATCCATGTAACTATGTATCCATGTAACTATGTATCCATGTAACTATGTATCCATGTAACCACGTATCCATGTAACTATGTATCCATATAACTATGTATCCATGTAACTATGTATCTATGTAACTATGTATCCATATAACTATGTATCCATGTAACTATGTATCTATGTAACTATGTATCCATATAACTATGTATCCATGTAACTATGTATCTATGTAACTATGTATCCATGTAACTATGTATCCATGTAACTATGTATCCATGTACCTATGTATCCATGTACCTATGTATCCATGTAACTATGTATCCATATACCTATGTAACTATGTATCCATATAACCATTTATCCATGTAACTATGTATCCATGTAACGATGTATCCATGTAACTATGTATCCATGTAACTATGTATCCATGTAACTATGTATCCATGTCACTATGTATCATGTAACTATGTATCCATGTAACTATGTATCCATGTACCTATGTATCCATGTACCTATGTATCTATGTATCCATGTACCTATGTAACTATGTACCTATGTGACTATGTACCTATGTAACTATGTAGCCATGTAACTATGTATCCATGTAACTATGTATCCATGTAACTATGTATCCATGTAACTATGTATCCATGTAATTATGTAATCCATGTAACTAAATGTATACCATGTAACTATGTATCCATGAACCCATGTATCCATGTAACTATGTATCCATGTAACTATGTGTCCATGTAACTATGTGTCCATGTAACTATGTGTCCATGTAACTTTGTGTCCATGTAATTATGTATCCATGTAACTATGTATCCATGTAACTATGTATCTATGTAACCATGTACCTATGTAACTATGTATCCACATAAATATGTATCCACGTAACTATGTATCCACGTAACTATGTATCCACGTAACTATGTATCCACGTAACTATGTATCCACGTACCTATGTATCCACGTAACTATGTATCCATGTAAACTATGTATCCATGTAACTATGTATCCATGTAACTATGTATTCATGTAACTATGTATCCATGTACCTATGTATCCATGTACCTATGTATCCATGTAACTATGTATTCATATACCTATGTAACTATGTATCCATGTAACCATTTATCCATGTAACTATGTATCCATGTAACTATGTATCCATGTAACTATGTATCAATGTAACTATGTATCCATGTACCTATGTATCCATGTACCTATGTATCCATGTAACTATGTATCCATATACCTATGTAACTATGTATCCATGTAACCATTTATCCATGTAACTATGTATCCATGTAACGATGTATCCATGTAACTATGTATCTATGTAACTATGTATCCATGTAACTATGTATCCATGTCACTATGTATCATGTAACTATGTATCCATGTAACTATGTATCCATGTACCTATGTATCCATGTACCTATGTATCTATGTATCCATGTACCTATGTAACTATGTACCTATGTGACTATGTACCTATGTAACTATGTAGCCATGTAACTATGTATCCATGTAACTATGTATCCATGTAACTATGTATCCATGTAACTATGTATCCATGTAATTATGTATCCATGTATCTATGTATACTATGTATCCATGAACCCATGTATCCATGTACCTATGTATCCATGTACCTATGTATCCATGTACCTATGTATCCATGTAACTATGTATCCATGTAACTATGTATCCATGTACCTATGTACCTATGTAACTATGTATCCACGTAAATATGTATCCACGTAACTATGTATCCACGTAACTATGTATCCACGTAACTATGTATCCACGTAACTATGTATCCACGTAACTATGTATCCACGTAACTATGTATCCCTGTAACTATGTATCCATGTAACTATGTATCCATGTAACTATGTATCCATGTAACTATGTATTCATGTAACTATGTATCCATGTACCTATGTATCCATGTACCTATGTATCCATGTACCTATGTATCCATGTAACTATGTATCCATGTAACTATGTATCCATGTAACTATGTAATTATGTATCCATGTAATTATGTATCCATGTAATTATGTATACCATGTAACTATGTATCCATGAACCCATGTATCCATGTACCTATGTATCCATGTACCTATGTGTCCATCTAACTATGTATCCATGTAACTATGTATCCATGTAACTATGTGTCCATCTAACTATGTATCCATGTAACTATGTATCCATGTAACTATGTATCCATGTAACTATGTAACCATGTAACTATGTATCCATGTAACTATGTATCCATGTACCTATGTAACTATGTATCCACGTAAATATGTATCCACGTAACTATGTATCCACGTAACTATGTATCCACGTAACTATGTATCCACGTAACTATGTATCCACGTAACTATGTATCCACGTAACTATGTATCCACGTAACTATGTATCCACGTAACTATGTATCCACGTACCTATGTATCCACGTAACTATGTATCCATGTAACTATGTATCCATGTAACTATGTATCCATGTAACTATGTATCCATGTACCCATGTACCTATGTATCCATGTACCTATGTATCCATGTACCTATGTATCCATGTACCTATGTATCCACGTAACTATGTATCCACGTAACTATGTATCCATGTACCTATGTATCCATGTACCTATGTATCCATGTAACTATGTATCCATGTAACTATGTATCCATGTAACTATGTATCCATGTAACTATGTATCCATGTACCCATTAACCTATGTACCTATGTATCCATGTACCTATGTATCCATGTACCTATGTATCCACGTAACTATGTATCCACGTAACTATGTATCCACGTATCCACGTATCCACATATCCACATATCCACGTAACTATTTATAAACACTGCGAGGCAACAGGACATTAAGGGGGTGGATAATGTAAAGCGAGGTTTTGCTTTAATGCGCGGCACATGGTGTGACTGTGGCTGCGTCTCATATAGCGCGCTTGTTAAACACGTTTATTACATTTAATGTGAATAATTCACCCAGCTCATTTCTGCCACCTCAGACCTGGTGGAGGTTTTGACACTTCCCATGAAGAGACAAATGAGACATTCAGACAGAATTTGATACATGGCATTGTAATATGTGCAGCGTGTAACGTGTTATGTGCAGCGTGTAACGTGTTATGTGCAGCGTGTAACGTGTTATGTGCAGCGTGTAACGTGTTATGTGCAGCGTGTAACGTGTTATGTGCAGCGTGTAACGTGTTATGTGCAACGTGTAACGTGTTATGTGCAGCGTGTAACGTGTTATGTGCAGCGTGTAACGTGTTATGTGCAGCGTGTAACGTGTTATGTGCAGCGTGTAACGTGTTATGTGCAGCGTGTAACGTGTTATGTGCAGCGTGTAACGTGTTATGTGCAGCGTGTAACGTGTTATGTGCAGCGTGTAACGTGTTATGTGCAGCGTGTAACGTGTTATGTGCAGCGTGTAACGTGTTATGTGCAGCGTGTAACGTGTTATGTGCAGCGTGTAACGTGTTATGTGCAGCGTGTAACGTGTTATGTGCAGCGGGTAACGTGTTATGGGCAACGTGTAACGTGTTATGTGCAGCGTGTAACGTGTTATGTGCAGCGTGTAACGTGTTATGTGCAGCGTGTAACGTGTTATGTGTAACGTGTAACGCCCGTCTCCTTACATCGCACCTTGATAAACGTAGAGCAGCATTGGACACAAATGCCTTATGCATAATGACGTCAAGAAACTCACAGAGGGGGCTATGCACTAAGCAGGGCGGTTATGCGCCCGATTGGAAACATTTTGCTCGGCCGTTACAAAGTGAAACTACAAGTGGGATTCACTAACACGTTCAGCACGTCTTGGTCCGGCTGAGCAAAAATATGCCCAATCGCCCGAGCTTTTTTCCCTCCCTGCTATTGTGCTTAAACTGGTAAAGTCTCCATGCACGGCTCTTACAGGCGATCGTACTGTATAAATATACATTATAATAGTGTACATGAGCAGATGGTCTCCTGAGCTGAACCGTATTGGTTTCAGGCTCGGGACCCCCTACTTCATGAGATACAGGCCCCATTATGGGGTGCCGGTATCCCTTGTGCTTTTAAAGCTCCCGCGTCACGTGACTGTGGGATTTAAATCCTGCAGAGGGGATACCGACACCCCACAACGGGGCCTGTCTCATGAAGAAGGGGGGCTCCGAGTCTGAAACCAATGCGGATCATCTCAGGAGACCCTCTGCTCATCTACACTAGTATGAAAACACACATAACAATAACAAATAATTCATTACAATAGCCGCTATGGTAATGAAGCTGCTTTAATATAATTTTTATTAATAGTGTGCGGGAGCAGGGGGTCTCCTGAGCTGAACCGCATTGATTTCAGCCTCAGGGACCCCCTTCATGAGATATAGGCCCCGTTTTACAGGCCCAGATATGGGGTGCCGGTATCTCCTCCATTAATTGAAGTAAATGGCAGAAACCCAAAGTTGTATGAAAACACACATAACAATAACCAATAATTTATTACCGTAATAATAGAACCTCAACATCTGCAAATAATCTAATAATACAACCTCAGCATCTGCAAATAATCTAATAATACAACCTCAGGATCTGCATATAGTCTAATAATACAACCTCAGGATCTGCATATAATCTAATAATACAACCTCAGGATCTGCATATAGTCTAATAATACAACCTCAGCATCTGCATATAGTCTAATAATATAACCTCAGGATCTGCATATAATCTAATAATACAACCTCAACATCTGCATATAGTCTAATAATATAACCTCAGGATCTGCATATAATCTAATAATACAACCTCAGGATCTGCATATAATCTAATTATACAACCTCAACATCTGCATATAACCTAATAATACAACCTCAGCATCTGCATATAACCTAATAATACAACCTCAGCATCTGCATATAGTCTAATAATACAACCTCAGGATCTGCATATAATCTAATAATACAACCTCAGGATCTGCATATAATCTAATAATACAACCTCAGGATCTGCATATAATCTAATAATACAACCTCAGGATCTGCATATAATCTAATAATACAACCTCAACATCTGCATATAATCTAATAATACAACCTCAACATCTGCATATAATCTAATAATATAACCTCAACATCTGCATATAACCTAATAATATAACCTCAACATCTGCATATTGTATAATCTAATAATACAACCTCAACATCTGCAAATAATCTAATAATACAACCTCAGCATCGGCATATAATCTAATAATACAACCTCAACATCTGCAAATAATCTAATAATACAACCTCAGTATCGGCATATAGTCTAATAATACAACCTCAGGATCTGCATATAATCTAATAATACAACCTCAACATCTGCATATAATCTAATAATACAACCTCAACATCTGCATATAACCTAATAATACAACCTAAGCATCTGCATATAATCTAATAATACAACCTCAATATCTGCATATAATCTAATAATACAACCTCAATATCTGCATATAATCTAATAATACAACCTAAGCATCTGCATATAATCTAATAATACAACCTCAATATCTGCATATAATCTAATAATACAACCTCAATATCTGCATATAATCTAATTATACAACCTCAACATCTGCATATAATCTAATAATACAACCTCAGCATCTGCATATAATCTAATTATACAACCTCAACATCTGCATACTGTATAATCTAATAATACAACCTCAACATCTGCAAATAATCTAATAATACAACCTCAGCATCGGCATATAATCTAATTATACAACCTCAGCATCTTCATATAATCTAATAATACAACCTCAACATCTGCATACTGTATAATCTAATAATACAACCTCAACATCTGCATATAATCTAATAATACACCCTCAGCATCTGCATATAATCTAATAATACAACCTCAACATCTGCATATAACCTAATAATACAACCTCAACATCTGCATATAATCTAATTATACAACCTCAACATCTGCATATAACCTAATAATACAACCTCAACATCTGCATATAATCTAATTATACAACCTCAACATCTGCATATAATCTAATTATACAACCTCAACATCTGCATATAACCTAATAATACAACCTCAACATCTGCATATAATCTAATAATACAACCTCAACATCTGCATATAATCTAATTATACAACCTCAACATCTGCATATAACCTAATAATACAACCTCAACATCTGCATATAATCTAATAATACAACCTCAACATCTGCATATAATCTAATTATACAACCTCAACATCTGCATATAACCTAATAATACAACCTCAACATCTGCATATAATCTAATTATACAACCTCAACATCTGCATATAACCTAATAATACAACCTCAACATCTGCATATAATCTAATTATACAACCTCAACATCTGCATATAACCTAATAATACAACCTCAGCATCTGCATATAATCTAATAATACAACCTCAACATCTGCATATTGTATAATCTAATAATACAACCTCAACATCTGCATATAATCTAATAATACAACCTCAACATCTGCATATAACCTAATAATACAACCTAAGCATCTGCATATAATCTAATAATACAACCTCAATATCTGCATATAATCTAATAATACAACCTCAATATCTGCATATAATCTAATAATACAACCTAAGCATCTGCATATAATCTAATAATACAACCTCAATATCTGCATATAATCTAATAATACAACCTCAATATCTGCATATAATCTAATAATACAACCTAAGCATCTGCATATAATCTAATAATACAACCTCAATATCTGCATATAATCTAATAATACAACCTCAATATCTGCATATAATCTAATTATACAACCTCAACATCTGCATATAATCTAATAATACAACCTCAGCATCTGCATATAATCTAATTATACAACCTCAACATCTGCATACTGTATAATCTAATAATACAACCTCAACATCTGCAAATAATCTAATAATACAACCTCAGCATCGGCATATAATCTAATTATACAACCTCAGCATCTTCATATAATCTAATAATACAACCTCAACATCTGCATACTGTATAATCTAATAATACAACCTCAACATCTGCATATAATCTAATAATACACCCTCAGCATCTGCATATAATCTAATAATACAACCTCAACATCTGCATATAACCTAATAATACAACCTCAACATCTGCATATAATCTAATTATACAACCTCAACATCTGCATATAACCTAATAATACAACCTCAACATCTGCATATAATCTAATTATACAACCTCAACATCTGCATATAACCTAATAATACAACCTCAACATCTGCATATAATCTAATAATACAACCTCAACATCTGCATATAATCTAATTATACAACCTCAACATCTGCATATAACCTAATAATACAACCTCAACATCTGCATATAATCTAATAATACAACCTCAACATCTGCATATAATCTAATTATACAACCTCAACATCTGCATATAACCTAATAATACAACCTCAACATCTGCATATAATCTAATTATACAACCTCAACATCTGCATATAACCTAATAATACAACCTCAACATCTGCATATAATCTAATTATACAACCTCAACATCTGCATATAACCTAATAATACAACCTCAGCATCTGCATATAATCTAATAATACAACCTCAGCATCTGCATATAACCTAATAATACAACCTCAACATCTGCATATAATCTAATAATACAACCTCAGCATCTGCATATAATCTAATAATACAACCTCAACATCTGCATATTGTATAATCTAATAATACAACCTCAACATCTGCATATAATCTAATAATACAACCTCAATATCTGCATATAATCTAATAATACAACCTCAACATCTGCATATAATCTAATAATACAACCTCAATATCTGCATATAATCTAATAATACAACCTCAACATCTGCATATAATCTAATAATACAACCTCAACATCTGCATATAATCTAATAATATAACCTCAACATCTGCATACTGTATAATCTAATGTAACAGTGTTTCCCCCACCCTCGCAGATAGGGGCCATTACGGTTCATGTGGTGCATGATTCCTGCTGGTAACAGGAGGGCTGAGTCATCCGCCGGTGGTAGTGGGGACCCAGGAACAGGCTTCTAGGGTTCATACCCCACATATCTCCTTAGCAGTGCAGCGCCTCCATCTGCCGTAGGCTCCAGGAACTGAAGGTGATCTCCCACGGTATACAGTAACTATTACCTCCCCCCCCCCCCAGTAAGGCAGGAGGTATATGCAAACACGAACAGTTTATAACTCTTCTGTACAGTACAGGAACAATGGCAGGTTTCTGCCCGATGCAGTCTCTCAGCTATCACTGGATGATGGTCCCTGGACCATCACTACAGTACAAGGGCACCCGCAGCCATCCTAGCTCTTCCCTGCCTCCCTAGCAGGGACAGAGTTATGGTCGACAGTCACTCTCCCCCGGAAGGAATAGGACTGGAGAAGGCCCAATCTCAGCCTTTCCAATATGTGACCTGCCTTCCTCAGTGGGGGAAGGTACAACTACTAATTTAGGATGGTCCTGCCATTAAGTACTTGCAGGAGGAGGGCACCAGGTCCGGCTTATGATTGGTCATGCCAAGGCGGCCAGGCCTGATGTCACCGCCACCCGCTGTCACTCAAGTGCAGCTCCTCGGAGGGGGAAAACCCCATATCAACTATTGGCAACCTGATTGTATCAGGGTTTACTGCCAGCCCAGGGGCAGCATAGTAGCCGTCAGGTGGCACAGCTACACTCTCCCTCTGGTGGATTCCCAACAACCCCGCTCGGGTCCTACATTTTCGGGTACCATCCTCGAATCAAACCTGAACATAACAAGAACTTTCACATAATTAATATCACATTACTATGCATGATATACATCAGGGGTGAGCAAATTTTTTATGCCGAGCCCTCCTTTTCATCCATGAAATTTCTCGCCCCCCACCCCTGCCTGATGTAATCAAAATCACATGACGTCAGCGCACGTGAGCTGGTTCAGCCAATGAGGGCGAACCAGCTTTGTGATGTCTACAATATAATGCAGCCAAGTTCACAAATCGCTTGGGCTGCAGGCGTGCGCGCAGGCAGTATACTAGTATTGGATCACTGATTATTTTATTGTTTGCTGGCATCTGGTAATATGTTTTTTTCTGGTGCACAAAGTTAGTCTATTTGAGGGGGCATTCACCCACCTCTTTGCTACCTCCCTTCCCTTCCCTCCCGTTTTTCCCCCTCCCTTTTTTCCTTCTCCCATTTGCTTTCCCCAGAGTCACCCACTCCTACCTACCAGTTTTATGTATTATTATTTATTTCCGTTTTAAATGTTGCCCAGGGATCAGGGACCCCCATAACCAAACTCAAGGGGGTACTGATGGATCTCCCCTGTTGATCAATACTCCCAAGTGACCGCCCCTGACCCAAAGAATGACCCTCAGCCTCCAAAAACTCATCCTCCTCCCAAGCCCCTCAATTCTGTCATCTCTGCCTGACCTTCATCCCTCTGTTTTCTTGGGGGGGGGGGGGGGGTGCTCTGTTGATCTCTTCCTGGTCCTGCTGGATCTCCCTGGGGATAGGCGATCATGAGGCTGGGGCCTGCTCCAGCTCCTCCAGGTGCTGGAAGTCCCTGCTACCAGTGGGTGTGCAGCTCATTGGTCTGAAAGGGGAACCACTTCCTCCCCCGCCCGAACTTCCCTCCCCTCCCCTCTCCCCCAGCAGCAGCAGACACAGCAAAGCGTCATCATCAACATCAATCACTCCACGTGCTGGCCAGACCTGCAGCGCGTTTGATGTATCTGCGCTGGGGTGTGCTCCTCCCCTGGCCTCTTTGGAGCCATTTCTCTTCAGCCGCCGTACTTCCGCAGCCCCCGCGAGCGCCATGAGGTTGGCCTCCAGGCAGGAGGCCCAATCTCAGCCTTTCCACTGTGCGACCTGCCTTCCTCAGTGGGTGAAGGTGAAACTACTCATTTAGGGCGGTCCTGCCCTTAAGTACTTGCAGGAGGAGGGCACCAGGTCCGGCTCATGATTGGTCATGCCCAGGCCTGATGTCACCGCCACCCGCTGTCACTCAAGTGCAGCTCCTCGGAAGAGGAAAACCCCCATACCAACTACTGGCATCCTGATAGTACCAGGGCTTACTGCCAGTACAGGGGCAGAATAGTAGCCATCAGGTGACCTGGCTACACTAATAATACAACCGGTTTGACAGGATACACACGCTAATAACCAATAATAATATAGGTGGAGGGGGAAAATAATTTGCATTAAAAGTTAAAATATATTAATACAATCATAAAATACTAGTGTTCCCATTAGTAGAAGGGTGTGGGTCCCAGCTCTCGGGCCTCAGATTGGTTTCATCAGGGATATTGCTCAGCTGGGTGGAATGTGAAGCTGTTTAGCACTAGGACCGAGATGCTGCTGCTGCTGCTAGAACTAGCACAGTGATCCTGTCTGCACTGGGCATCCTCTGTGCATCAGCGGAGCATCCTGTGCGCTCCATCATACACACCTATGTGGCCAGACAAAGCATGGCGTAATGCAGCCTGCAGACCCGAGCACAACGCACAGCCTGTGCCTGGCAGCCAGCAGAGCCATGCGGAGGGCAGGCTGCACGGATAGACAGAAATAAACTGGAATAAAGGAGAAGAGAGGGGGGGGGAAAGAAAAAATACCCAGCAGCATGGCTCAGAGCAAGAGGCATACGTACAGCCGGGTAAGTGGGGGGGGGGGGGGGGGGGGTGGGGGGGTGGGGGGGACCCAGGGAGACTGCTCTCCAGATGTGTGGTGACAGGGACATGTGTGTATGTATGTGTGTATGTATGTGTGTATGTATGAATGTGTGTATGTATGTATGTATGTATGTATGTATGTATGTGTGTATGTATGTGTGTATGTATGTATGCGTGCGTGCGTGTGTGTGTGTGTATGTATGTATGTGTGTATGTGTGTATGTGTGTATGTATGTATGCGTGCGTGCGTGTGTGTGTGTGTGTATGTATGTGTGTATGTATGTGTGTGTGTATGTATGTATGTATGTATGTATGTATGTGTGTATGTATGTATGCGTGCGTGCGTGCGTGTGTATGTATGTATGTGTGTGTGTATGTATGTGTGTATGTATGTATGCGTGTGTGTGTGTGGGTGTATGTATGTGTGTATGTATGAATGTGTGTATGTATGCATGTGTGTATGTATGTATGTGTGTGTGTATGTATGTGTGTGTGTGTGTATGTATGTGTGTATGTATGTGTGTATGTATGTATGTGTGTGTATGTATGTATGTATGTGTGCATGTAGTGCAGGGAGAGATGGGGGTGAGAACGGGTTTTATTGGGGTGCATTAGGGGCAGGGGTTTCTGCCTCTCATTGGGCAAAGTACCACAACCCTTTCAATGGCAAAGGGGCCGGCGTCGCATTGGGTTGGCATTAACGGGGTTAATAGAATTAGCTGGCACCGTGCTTTGGCGATGCTATGCGCGTCTGTGGGATGTCAAAGGGTTAATAGATCCCATTCCATTCTATGCGCCTGTTTGCATCCTGCAGATGCGATCGGCACTGAAACGATGAATGGATTCTCATTCATTCCCCCCCCCCCCTGTAACTTCCTGGCAGGTCAGTCTAGGGATGAATGGCTTAAACCCTTTCTGGCGCTGCAACGTGTGGCAGGCCCCTCTGTCAGTGAAGGGGTTAATGCAATCCTGTGTATTTGCAGCTCTGCGGGTCTCTTTGGCATGACAGGGGTTAATGGTGACAGCTCACTCACAGCTGTGCGGCGAGGTCAGAGGCCACACGGGGGTCCCTAGCATTGCAGGGGATAATGTATTCACAGATCAGCAGTGCGCAGGCGCAGGCCTGGGAGAGGTCCATGTACTCCTTGCCATTCAAATGTGCTGGTTGCTCTGGTACTCGGGGCGTTAAAATCACTGCCTAATCCCGGTTGCCATGGGCCCTCTGATCCACTCCTGGTTTTAATTTTGTTTTTATTCCATATATAAAATGAATGGGATTTCTTTATTATGGGAATTATATGGAGGAGGGAGACATTAAAAAAACCCCATGGCTTTCTTCTCCTTTCAGCATTAGGTTCAGTGACGCTGAATCCGTACTATCTGGGACAGGCTCAGACAGGCCTGGCTTGCAGGCTTCTTTAGCAATAGAGATATATATAACTGTAGGCCGGGCTGAGGCTGGTTATGTGGGGCATACTCAAGTAACAGGCGATCCTGGTTCTGACGAGCTGGGCTGGGCTCAGACACACCTCATTTACAACCTTAATTATCAATGGACATGTCACAGGGAGAAGCGGCACCAAGCCCCAGAGATGTAACCAGGCCCGGGGAAGTCTTCTCCTGTTACCAGCAGGTAGACACGTTCTGACAGCATCAGAACTTTGGGCCTTTTAATCTCACCCCAATTTAAAAAGCCCGTGGTGATTCCTGGCTTCAGAGCACATATTAATGTGTGCATTACACAGGCGTATAGCAAGCAATGTGTCCATATATAAGGTAAATCCGGTATAGCTAGGCCTTTAAGGATCACCTGGTTTGCTATGAGTGGGAGCCTCGCTGACTGTGACACTGGCGCTCTCTCCAGGGTCCTGAAAGAAATACATTGGCTCTGCCTTGCTAGTGACTGGTACTTGTATATGTTTGACCCCTTATAAAGGGGCGTTTGATGGTAATGACGGGTTACAGCTCTCAGTCTACTTGTTAGATATTATGACTCTCTAATTCTCCGCTGCGTGGAAGTTGTTAAAAAAAAAAAAAAAAAAAGGAACTCGCGCGCTCCATTCATGGGTTAAATGATTGCAAATCTTTCCCCAGCTCCATGTTTGTTTGGTATTAAAGGGAGCAGAATAGGTAAGTGGCCACGTGGTGGTCGGTAGGATTGTGGGGGTTACATTCACAGGTCAGCCAGGTTTATGGGTCTGCCCGGCATTTACAGGGTTAATGTAATCCCGGCAAAATCAAGTTCTGCAGTGCTCTGTGGGTCTGCTTGGCATCGAAGGGGTTAACCTACTCCATTGCGTTCATGCTTCCATTGCAAAGCCCCCCTATTTAGCAGGCAGACCCCCCTTGTTGTATCTGAAAGATGCGCTGTGTCCTGCACCGTGGCCTCCTCCCGATAGAATATGCTTTGCAGAGGGGGTGAGAAACCCTGTCATTTTCCTCTCTAATCTCCCTGAGCAGAGCTGGGTGGCCCGTGTAACCAGCTGTTCTGTGCGGAGCTGTGCGGAAACCAAAGGGTTAATGCATTATAATTCATTGAAAGGGTGGCCGTGCTGCGTGGACCAGCCTGGCATTGAAAGGGTGGCTACGCTGCGTGGACCAGTCTGGCATTAAAAGGGTGGCCGTGCTGCGTGGATCAGTCTGGCATTGAAAGGGTGGCCACGCTGCGTGTATCAGTCTGGCATTAAAAGGGTGGCCACGCTGCGTGTATCAGTCTGGCATTAAAAGGGTGGCCACGCTGCGTGTATCAGTCTGGCATTGAAAGGGTGGCTATGCTGCGTGGACCAGTCTGGCATTGAAAGGGTGGCCACGCTGCGTGTATCAGTCTGGCATTGAAAGGGTGGCCGTGCTGCGTGGATCAGTCTGGCATTGAAAGGGTGGCCACGCTGCGTGTATCAGTCTGGCATTGAAAGGGTGGCCACGCTGCGTGGACCAGTTTGGCATTGAAAGGGTGGCCACGCTGCGTGGATCAGTCTGGCATTGAAAGGGTGGCCACGCTGCGTGGATCAGTCTGGCATTGAAAGGGTGGCCACGCTGCGTGTATCAGTCTGGCATTGAAAGGGTGGCCACGCTGCGTGTATCAGTCTGGCATTGAAAGGGTGGCCACGCTGCGTGGATCAGTCTGGCATTGAAAGGGTGGCCACGCTGCGTGTATCAGTCTGGCATTGAAAGGGTGGCCACGCTGCGTGGATCAGTCTGGCATTGAAAGGGTGGCCACGCTGCGTGGATCAGTCTGGCATTGAAAGGGTGGCCACGCTGCGTGGATCAGTCTGGCATTGAAAGGGTGGCCGTGCTGCGTGTATCAGTCTGGCATTGAAAGGGTGGCCGTGCTGCGTGGATCAGTCTGGCATTGAAAGGGTGGCCACGCTGCGTGGATCAGTCTGGCATTGAAAGGGTGGCCACGCTGCGTGGATCAGTCTGGCATTGAAAGGGTGGCCACGCTGCGTGTATCAGTCTGGCATTGAAAGGGTGGCCACGCTGTGTGGATCAGTCTGGCATTGAAAGGGTGGCCACGCTGCGTGTATCAGCCTGGCATTGAAAGGGTGGCTACGCTGCGTGGATCAGTCTGGCATTGAAAGGGTGGCCACGCTGCGTGGATCAGTCTGGCATTGAAAGGGTGGCCGTGCTGCGTGGATCAGTCTGGCATTGAAAGGGTGGCCGTGCTGCGTGTATCAGTCTGGCATTGAAAGGGTGGCCACGCTGCGTGTATCAGCCTGGCATTGAAAGGGTGGCCGTGCTGCGTGGATCAGCCTGGCGTTGAAAGGGTGGCCGTGCTGCGTGGACCAGTCTGGCATTGAAAGGGTGGCCGTGCTGCATGGATCAGCCTGGCATTGAAAGGGTGGCCGTGCTGCGTGGACCAGCCTGGCGTTGAAAGGGTGGCCACGCTGCGTGGATCAGTCTGGCATTGAAATGGTGGCCGTGCTGCGTGGACCAGCCTGGCATTGAAAGGGTGGCCGTGCTGCGTGGACCAGCCTGGCATTGAAAGGGTGGCCGTGCTGCGTGGACCAGCCTGGCGTTGAAAGGGTGGCCACGCTGCGTGGATCAGTCTGGCATTGAAAGGGTGGCCGTGCTGCGTGGACCAGCCTGGGGTTGAAAGGGTGGCCACGCTGCATGGATCAGTCTGGCATTGAAAGGGTGGCCGTGCTGCGTGGACCAGCCTGGCATTGAAAGGGTGGCCGTGCTGCGTGGACCAGCCTGGCATTGAAAGGGTGGCCGTGCTGCGTGGACCAGCCTGGCATTGAAAGGGTGGCCGTGCTGCGTGGACCAGCCTGGCATTGAAAGGGTGGCCGTGCTGCGTGGACCAGCCTGGCATTGAAAGGGTGGCCGTGCTGCGTGGACCAGCCTGGCATTGAAAGGGTGGCCGTGCTGCGTGGACCAGCCTGGCGTTGCCCCTGTATTCCGCAGCGCGCTGTAACAGGTGCGCTGTGCAGACTCCTATCCGTGGGTTCCTCTCCTTGGCAGCTGTCTGTCTGTCTCCTGTTCACACGCGGCTGCGAGAGCGGGCGACAGCGCTCCGTCTAGCACCGCAAATCGCCCCCAAGCCTCCCTTTCTAATGAATTCCTTTACTGGCGCACAAAGAGTGAGAAAGTGGGGGTGCAGCTGAGTCACCTCTAACCAAAGAGGCCAACAGTGTTTGCCAATTCACCCTGTAAATCAGGAAGAATCATGAATATTTTAGACTCATATCAACTTCAACCCACATTTGCAATCATCAACCACCATTGCCCGGCACTGCCTTCCTCCTCACCACAGAGAGAGGTTTGCCCGGCACTGCCTTCCTCCCACCACAGAGAGAGATTTGTCAGGCACTGCCTTCCTCCCACCACAGAGAGGTTTTCCTGGCACTGCCTTCCTCCTCACCACAGAGAGAGGTTTGCCAGGCACTGCCTTCCTCCTCCCCACAGAGAGAGGTTTGCCCGGCACTGCCTTCCTCCTCACCACAGAGAGAGGTTTGCCAGGCACTGCCTTCCTCCCACCACAGAGAGAGGTTTGCCCGGCACTGCCTTCAAACTCACCACAGAGAGAGGTTTGCCAGACACTGGCTTCCTCCTCACCACAGAAAGAGGTTTGCCAGACACTTCCTTCCTACTCCCCACAGAGAGAGGTTTGCCCGGCACTGCCTCCCTCATCCCCACAGAGAGAGGTTTGTCCGGCACTGTCTTCCTCCTCACCACAGAGAGAGGTTTGCCCGGTACTGCCTTCCTCCTCACCACAGAGAGAGGTTTACCTGGCACTGCCTTCCTCCTCAATCCAGAGAGAGGTTTGCCAGACACTGCCTTCCTCTTCACCACAGAGAGAGGTTTGCCAGGCATTGCCTTCCTCATCCCCACATAGAGAGGTTTGCCAGACACTGCCTTCCTCCTAACCACACAGAGAGGTTTGCCCGGCACTGCCTTCCTCCTCCCAACAGAGAGAGGTTTGCCAGGCACTGCCTTTCTCCTCACCACAGAGAGAGGTTTGCCAGGCACTGCCTTTCCCCTCACCACAGAGAGAGGTTTGCCAGGCATTGCCTTCCTCCTACCACAGAGAGAGGTTTGCCAGACACTGCCTTCCTCCTAACCACACAGAGAGGTTTGCCCGGCACTGCCTTCCTCCTCCCAACAGAGAGAGGTTTGCCAGGCACTGCCTTTCTCCTCACCACAGAGAGAGGTTTGCCAGGCACTGCCTTTCCCCTCACCACAGAGAGAGGTTTGCCCGGCACTGCCTTCCTCCCACCACAGAGAGAGGTTTGCCAGACACTGCCTTCCTCATCCCCACAGAGAGAGGTTTGCCCGACACTGCCTTCCTCCTCCCCACAGAGAGAGGTTTGCCCGGCACTGCCTTCCTCCTCACCACAGAGAGAGGTTTCCCAGACACTGCCTTCCTCATCACCGCAGAGAGAGGTTTGCCCGGCACTGCCTTCCTCCTCCCCACAGAGAGAGGTTTGCCCGGCACTGCCTTCCTCCTCCCCACAGAGAGAGGTTTGCCCGGCACTGCCTTCCTCATCCCCACAGAGAGAGGTTTGCCCGGCACTGCCTTCCTCCTCCCACCACAGAGAGAGGTTTGCCCGGCACTGCCTTCCTCCTCACCACAGAGAGGTTTGCCTGGCACTGCCTTCCTCCTCACCACAGAGAGAGGTTTGCCCGGCACTGCCTTCCTCCTCACCACAGAGAGAGGTTTGCCTGGCACTACCTTCCTCATCCCCACAGAGGGAGGTTTGTCCAGCACTGCCTTCCTCCTCCCCACAGAGGGAGGTTTGTCCAGCACTGCCTTCCTCCTCCCCACAGAGAGAGGTTTGCCCAGCACTGCCTTCCTCCTCCCCACAGAGAGAGGTTTGCCCGGCACTGCCTTCCTCATCCCCACAGAGAGAGGTTTGCCCGGCACTGCCTTCCTCCTCACCAGAGAGAGAGGTTTGCCCGACACTGCCTTCGTCCTCACCACGGAGAGAGGTTTGCCTGCCACTGCCTTCATCCTCCCCACAGAGAGAGGTTTGCCTGGCACTGCCTTCATCCTCCCCACACAGAGAGAGGTTAGCCAGGCACTGCCTTCCTCATCCCACCACAGAGAGAGGTTTGTCCGGCACTGCCTTCCTCCTCCCACCACAGAGAGAGGTTTGCCAGGCACTGCCTTCCTCCTCACCACAGAGAGAGGTTTGCCTGGCACTGCCTTCCTCCCCACCACAGAGAGAGGTTTGCCAGGCACTGCCTTCCTCCTCACCAGAGAGAGAGGTTTGCCCGGCACTGCCTTCGTCCTCACCACGGAGAGAGGTTTGCCTGGCACTGCCTTCATCCTCCCCACAGAGAGAGGTTTGCCTGGCACTGCCTTCATCCTCCCCACAGAGAGAGGTTTGCCTGGCACTGCCTTCATCCTCCCCACAGAGAGAGGTTTGCCAGGCACTGCCTTCCTCATCCCCACAGAGAGATGTTTCTCCGGCATTGCCTTCCTCCTCACCACAGAGAGAGGTTTGCCCGGCACTGCCTTCCTCCTCACCACAGAGAGAGGATTGCCCGGCACTGCCTTCCTCCTCCCACCACAGAGAGAGGTTTGCCCGGCACTGCCTTCCTCATCCCCACAGAGAGAGGATTGCCCGGCACTGCCTTCCTCCTCCCACCACAGAGAGAGGTTTGCCCGGCACTGCCTTCCTCCTCACCACAGAGAGAGGATTGCCCGGCACTGCCTTCCTCCTCCCACCACAGAGAGAGGTTTGCCCGGCACTGCCTTCCTCCTCACCACAGAGAGGTTTGCCTGGCACTGCCTTCCTCCTCACCAGAGAGAGGTTTGCCCGACACTGCCTTCGTCCTCACCACGGAGAGAGGTTTGCCTGGCACTGCCTTCATCCTCCCCACAGATAGAGGTTTGCCTGGCACTGCCTTCATCCTCCCCACAGAGAGAGGTTTGCCTGGCACTGCCTTCATCCTCCCCACACAGAGAGAGGTTTGCCAGGCACTGCCTTCATCCTCCTCACACAGAGAGGTTTGCCACGCACTGCCTTCCTCATCCCACCACAGAGAGAGGTTTGCCCGGCACTGCCTTCCTCCTCACCACAGAGAGAGGTTTGCCCGGCACTGCCTTCCTCCCACCACAGAGAGAGGTTTGTCTGGCACTGCCTTCCTCCCCACCACAGAGAGAGGTTTGCCAGGCACTGCCTTCCTCCTCCCCACAGTGAGAGGTTTCCCGGCACTGCCTTCCTCACCACAGAGAGAGGTTTGCCAGGCACTGCCTTCCTCCTCACCACAGAGAGGTTTGCCTGGCACTGCATTCCTCCCACCACAGAGAGAGGTTTGCCCGGCACTGCCTTCCACCTCACCACAGAGAGAGGTTTGCCTGGCACTGCCTTCCTCCTCACCACAGAGAGAGGTTTGCCACACACTGCCTTTCTCCTCACCACATAGAGAGGTTTTCCTGGCAGTGCCTTCCTCCTCACCACAGAGAGGCTTGTCTGGCACTGCCTTCCTCATCACCACAGAGAGAGGTTTGCCAGGCACTGCCTTCCTCCTAACCACACAGAGAGGTTTGCCCGGCACTGCCTTCCTCCTCACCACAGAGAGAGGTTTGCTTGGCACTGCCTTCCTCCTAACCACACAGAGAGGTTTGTCTGGCACTGCCTTCCTCCTCACCACAGCACCACAGAGAGAGGTTTGCCTGGCACTGCCTTCCTCCTAACCACACAGAGAGGTTTGTCTGGCACTGCCTTCCTCCTCACCACAGCACCACAGAGAGAGGTTTGCCTGGCACTGCCTTCCTCCTAACCACAGAGAAAGGTTTGTCTGGCACTGCCTTCCTCCTAACCACAAAGAGAGGTTTTCCCGGCACTGCCTTCCTCCTCACCACAGAGAGAGGTTTGCCTGGCACTGCCTTCCTCCTCACCACAGAGAGAGGTTTGCCTGGCACTGCCTTCCTCCTAACCACAGAGAGAGGTTTGTCTGGCACTGCCTTCCTCCTAACCACATAGAGAGGTTTGCCCGGCACTGCCTTCCTCCTCACCACAGAGAGAGGTTTGCCCGGCACTGCCTTCCTCCTCCCCACAGAGAGAGGCTTGTCTGGCACTGCCTTCATCCTCACCACAGATAGAGGTTTCCCCGGCACTGCCTTCCTCCTCACCACAAAGAGAGGTTTGCCTGGCACTGCCTTCCTCCCACCACAGAGAGAGGTTTGCCAGGCACTGCCTTCCTCCTCACCACAAAGAGAGGTTTGCCCGGCACTGCCTTCCTCACTACAGAGAGAGGTTTGCCTGGCACTGCCTTCCTCACCACAGAGAGAGGTTTGCACGGCACTGCCTTCCTCATCACAGAGAGAGGTTTGCCTGGTACTGCCTTCCTCCCACCACAGAGAGAGGTTTGCCAGGCACTGCCTTCCTCCTAACCACAGCGAGAGGTTTGCCCGGCACTGCCTTCCTCCTCACCACAGAGAGAGGTTTGCCAGGCACTGCCTTCCTCCTCCCCACAGAGAGAGGTTTGCCCGGCACTGCCTTCCTCACCACAGAGAGAGGTTTGCCAGACACTGCCTTCCTCCTCCCCACAGAGAGAGGTTTGCCCGGCACTGCCTTCCTCCTCACCACAGAGAGAGGTTTGCCACACACTGCCTTCCTCCTCCCCACAGAGAGAGGTTTGACCGGCACTGCCTTCCTCCTCACCACAGAGAGAGGTTTGCCACACACTGCCTTCCTCTTCCCCACAGAGAGAGGTTTGACCGGCACTGCCTTCCTCCTCCCCACAGAGAGAGGTTTGCCTGGCACTGCCTTCCTCCTCACCACAGAGAGAGGTTTGCCTGGCACTGCCTTCCTCCTCCCCACAGAGAGAGGTTTGCCAGGCACTGCCTTCCTCCTCCCCACAGAGAGAGGTTTGCCCGGCACTGCCTTCCTCCTCCCCACAGCGAGAGGTTTGCCCGGCACTGCCTTCCTCCTACCACAAAGAGGTTTGCCAGGCACTGCCTTCCTCCTCCCCACAGAGAGAGGTTTGCCCGGCACTGCCTTCCTCCTACCACAGAGAGGTTTGCCCGGCACTGCCTTCCTCCTCACCACAGAGAGAGGTTTGCCAGACACTGCCTTCCTCCTCACCACAGAGAGAGGTTTGCCCGGCACTGCCTTCCTCCTCCCCACAGAGAGAGGTTTGCCCGGCACTGCCTTCCTCACCACAGAGAGAGGTTTGCCAGACACTGCCTTCCTCCTCCCCACAGAGAGAGGTTTGCCCGGCACTGCCTTCCTCCTCACCACAGAGAGAGGTTTGCCACACACTGCCTTCCTCCTCCCCACAGAGAGAGGTTTGACCGGCACTGCCTTCCTCCTCACCACAGAGAGAGGTTTGCCACACACTGCCTTCCTCTTCCCCACAGAGAGAGGTTTGACCGGCACTGCCTTCCTCCTCTCCACGGAGAGAGGTTTGCCTGGCACTGCCTTCCTCCTCACCACAGAGAGGTTTGCCTGGCACTGCCTTCCTCCTCCCCACAGAGAGAGGTTTGCCAGGCACTGCCTTCCTCCTCCCCACAGAGAGAGGTTTGCCCGGCACTGCCTTCCTCCTCCCCACAGCGAGAGGTTTGCCCGGCACTGCCTTCCTCCTACCACAGAGAGGTTTGCCAGGCACTGCCTTCCTCCTCCCCACAGAGAGAGGTTTGCCCGGCACTGCCTTCCTCCTACCACAGAGAGGTTTGCCCGGCACTGCCTTCCTCCTCACCAAGAGAGAGGTTTGCCAGACACTGCCTTCCTCCTCACCACAGAGAGAGGTTTGCCCGGCACTGCCTTCCTCCTACCACAGAGAGAGATTTGCCCGGCACTGCCTTCCTCCTCCCCACAGAGAGAGGTTTTCCTGACACTGCCTTCCTCCTCACCACAGAGAGAGGTTTGTCCGGCACTGCCTTCCTCCTCCCCACAGAGAGAGGTTTGCCCGGCACTGCCTTCCTCCTCCCCACAGCGAGAGGTTTGCCCGGCACTGCCTTCCTCCTACCACAAAGAGGTTTGCCAGGCACTGCCTTCCTCCTCCCCACAGAGAGAGGTTTGCCCGGCACTGCCTTCCTCCTACCACAGAGAGGTTTGCCCGGCACTGCCTTCCTCCTCACCACAGAGAGAGGTTTGCCAGACACTGCCTTCCTCCTCACCACAGAGAGAGGTTTGCCCGGCACTGCCTTCCTCCTCCCCACAGAGAGAGGTTTGCCCGGCACTGCCTTCCTCACCACAGAGAGAGGTTTGCCAGACACTGCCTTCCTCCTCCCCACAGAGAGAGGTTTGCCCGGCACTGCCTTCCTCCTCACCACAGAGAGAGGTTTGCCACACACTGCCTTCCTCCTCCCCACAGAGAGAGGTTTGACCGGCACTGCCTTCCTCCTCACCACAGAGAGAGGTTTGCCACACACTGCCTTCCTCTTCCCCACAGAGAGAGGTTTGACCGGCACTGCCTTCCTCCTCTCCACGGAGAGAGGTTTGCCTGGCACTGCCTTCCTCCTCACCACAGAGAGGTTTGCCTGGCACTGCCTTCCTCCTCCCCACAGAGAGAGGTTTGCCAGGCACTGCCTTCCTCCTCCCCACAGAGAGAGGTTTGCCCGGCACTGCCTTCCTCCTCCCCACAGCGAGAGGTTTGCCCGGCACTGCCTTCCTCCTACCACAGAGAGGTTTGCCAGGCACTGCCTTCCTCCTCCCCACAGAGAGAGGTTTGCCCGGCACTGCCTTCCTCCTACCACAGAGAGGTTTGCCCGGCACTGCCTTCCTCCTCACCAAGAGAGAGGTTTGCCAGACACTGCCTTCCTCCTCACCACAGAGAGAGGTTTGCCCGGCACTGCCTTCCTCCTACCACAGAGAGAGATTTGCCCGGCACTGCCTTCCTCCTCCCCACAGAGAGAGGTTTTCCTGACACTGCCTTCCTCCTCACCACAGAGAGAGGTTTGTCCGGCACTGCCTTCCTCCTCACCACAGAGAGAGGTTTGCCCGGCACTGCCTTCCTCCTACCACAGAGAGAGGTTTGCCCGGCACTGCCTTCCTCCTCACCACAGAGAGAGGTTTGTCCGGCACTGCCTTCCTCCTCACCACAGAGAGAGGTTTGCCAGGCACTACCTTCCTCCTCACCACAGGGAGAGGTTTGCCCGGCACTGCCTTCCTCACCATATAGAGAGGTTTGCCCGGCATTGCCTTCCTCACCACAGAGAGAGGTTTGCCAGACACTGCCTTCCTCCTCACCACAGAGAGAGGTTTGCCAGACACTGCCTTCCTCCTACCACAGAGAGAGGTTTGCCCGGCACTGCCTTCCTCCTCACCACAGAGAGAGGTTTGCCAGACACTGCCTTCCTCCTCACCACAGAGAGAGGTTTGCCCGGCACTGCCTTCCTCCTCACCACAGAGAGAGGTTTGCCCGGCACTGCCTTCCTCCTCCCCACAGAGAGAGGTTTTCCTGACACTGCCTTCCTCCTCACCACAGAGAGAGGTTTGCCAGGCACTGCCTTCCTCCTCACCACAGAGAGAGGTTTGCCAGGCATTGCCTTCCTCCTACCACAGAAAGGTTTGCCACACACTGCCTTCCTCTTCACCACAGAGAGAGGTTTGCCAGACACTGCCTTCCTCCTCACCACAGAGAGAGGTTTGCCTGGCACTGCCTTCCTCCTACCACAGAGAGAGGTTTGCCAGGCACTGCCTTCCTCACCACAGAGAGAGGTTTGCCCGGCACTGCCTTCCTCCTCCCCACAGAGAGAGGTTTGCCCGGCACTGCCTTCCTCCTCCCCACAGCGAGAGGTTTGCCCGGCACTGCCTTCCTCCTACCACAGAGAGGTTTGCCAGGCACTGCCTTCCTCCTCCCCACAGAGAGAGGTTTGCCCGGCACTGCCTTCCTCCTACCACAGAGAGGTTTGCCCGGCACTGCCTTCCTCCTCACCACAGAGAGAGGTTTGCCAGACACTGCCTTCCTCCTCACCACAGAGAGAGGTTTGCCCGGCACTGCCTTCCTCCTACCACAGAGAGAGATTTGCCCGGCACTGCCTTCCTCCTCCCCACAGAGAGAGGTTTTCCTGACACTGCCTTCCTCCTCACCACAGAGAGAGGTTTGTCCGGCACTGCCTTCCTCCTCACCACAGAGAGAGGTTTGCCCGGCACTGCCTTCCTCCTACCACAGAGAGAGGTTTGCCCGGCACTGCCTTCCTCCTCACCACAGAGAGAGGTTTGTCCGGCACTGCCTTCCTCCTCACCACAGAGAGAGGTTTGCCAGGCACTACCTTCCTCCTCACCACAGGGAGAGGTTTGCCCGGCACTGCCTTCCTCACCATATAGAGAGGTTTGCCCGGCATTGCCTTCCTCACCACAGAGAGAGGTTTGCCAGACACTGCCTTCCTCCTCACCACAGAGAGAGGTTTGCCAGACACTGCCTTCCTCCTACCACAGAGAGAGGTTTGCCCGGCACTGCCTTCCTCCTCACCACAGAGAGAGGTTTGCCAGACACTGCCTTCCTCCTCACCACAGAGAGAGGTTTGCCCGGCACTGCCTTCCTCCTCACCACAGAGAGAGGTTTGCCCGGCACTGCCTTCCTCCTCCCCACAGAGAGAGGTTTTCCTGACACTGCCTTCCTCCTCACCACAGAGAGAGGTTTGCCAGGCACTGCCTTCCTCCTCACCACAGAGAGAGGTTTGCCAGGCATTGCCTTCCTCCTACCACAGAAAGGTTTGCCACACACTGCCTTCCTCTTCACCACAGAGAGAGGTTTGCCAGACACTGCCTTCCTCCTCACCACAGAGAGAGGTTTGCCTGGCACTGCCTTCCTCCTACCACAGAGAGAGGTTTGCCAGGCACTGCCTTCCTCACCACAGAGAGAGGTTTGCCCGGCACTGCCTTCCTCACCACAGAGAGAGGTTTTCCAGACACTGCCTTGAAGGTACCTGGGACCTGGGAGATATGTAAAGTACTCAAATGATGTATTTGCATATTTCCCAGGTATCTGTCTCGCGTGTTTCCAGGTATTTTGTGAGTTTGCCTCATTTGCATACAAAATGTGCATATCACACGGAATTTCACAGCTAAAACCAAACTGCGTCAAAAAGCTTTTTCTGTTTTCACAGTTTACATGTGATAAGAGCTTAATGAATACAGCGAGATCCCAATATTGCCAAAAACAGTGGGGTTTTTTAACCTGGAAATGCCCTTATCGCAGTTCAATGAATAGGCCCCAAGTCTCCCAAAATACCCCTTAGATTGTAAAGTCTCTGGTCCAGGGATTCACTTTCCTCTTGTGTGGTTTTTGTGTTTAATCCCAACACCTTGTATTCTGATATCTGTTTTGTGCTGAGTGTAAGGTTGGTAATATAGAGATAATATCACATACATACTTGGGTTTTCCCTGGCTCTGTGTGTACCTTTAGTAGAGAATTGGTGGATGAGTGAGCTGAAGGTAGCACTGACTCCAAGTCAGGGAGACTCACAGAAAATCAGTGAGAGTTGACATGTCTGGAGACTAAAGGTTTGAAGACACATAGAAGACACAGGCCCCAATTCAATATACTCTGAATGTCTTCCCTAAACTGGAAAAGAGCACAGCTCCATTCAAATCACTGACTCCCACAGTATCTTCTCCAACTCAGGGAAGCGGTTTTACAACACATTGAATAGCAGAGAGGGGGCCGTGAGAGAGATATGTAATATTGCAGTGAGTATAATTTATGTGTGAGAGATGCACTCATTTAGTCACAGCTTCTTTGGCTGCAGGTGAGGTCCACATATCCTGGGTAATATGTGCTATGTGCATGGTGATACAGAGGACTGATTTGGGATTGTCCGCATCCTTCTGCTGTTGCTACTCCATAGGCTCCACAAGGCACACAGGAGTTACTTTGTAAAACACCAGTCCAGCTGTACGAGGGCTGCCGGGCACTGCAGGCCCAGGGCACTTAGGAGCTACTGGCATAAAGTATCTCCAAGGCTTATGAGTGTCCAGGAAAGAGGACCGCAGATCCCAACTATACCAAACTCCTGCTCTTTCATCTCACCCGCTTCTGGTACCAGTTGTCTTTCTATAGCCTTAGTAGACTCAGAGATCACTTACTAGCCAGGGACCACATACTTGTTATCCCCACTTCCTTCTGATATATATACGGTCTGATGATGTAAGATCTAAAACCTTTATTCTTACTGTCTGATGAGGACGCATTGGGAATTACAGCAATTCCCCACTCTCCTTCCATAATCTATTTATTCATATACTATTCTCCAACAAACTCTGGAACCTTGATCCCCTACATAGATACAGTATAGTGACCTTCCGTGTTCCCAAAGGAGTAGCTGCATGCGTCCCGAGAAACTAGAAATTAGCTCTTTAAAAGCTGTGGCAAGAAATTTATTTTTTGTTCAAGGAACACCAAAACTCCCTACATCTGTTCATACAATCCTGCCCTCGTCTCTCAGACTCCTCTCCAGACGTCAGGGTAGTCTATCCTGCCCTCGTCTCTCAGACTCCTCTCCAGACTTCAGGGTAGTCTATCCTGCCCTCGCCTCTCAGAGCAGACTCCTCTCCAGACTTCAGGGTAGTCTATCCTGCCCTCGCCTCTCAGACTCCTCTCCATACTTCAGGGTAGTCTATCCTGCCCTCGTCTCTCAGACTCCTCTCCAGACTTCAGGGTAGTCTATCCTGCCCTCGCCTCTCAGACTCCTCTCCATACTTCAGGGTAGTCTATCCTGCCCTCGCCTCTCAGACTCCTCTCCAGACGTCAGGGTAGTCTATCCTGCCCTCGTCTCTCAGATTCCTCTCCAGACTTCAGGGTAGTCTCTCCTGCCCTCGCCTCTCAGACTCCTCTCCATACTTCAGGGTAGTCTATCCTGCCCTCGCCTCTCAGACTCCTCTCCAGACGTCAGGGTAGTCTATCCTGCCCTCGTCTCTCAGATTCCTCTCCAGACTTCAGGGTAGTCTCTCCTGCCCTCGTCTCTCAGACTCCTCTCCAGACTTCAGGGTAGTATATCCTGCCCTCGCCTCTCAGACTCCTCTCCATACTTCAGAGTAGTCTATCCTTCTTTACATGTGTTGAAAAACACCTCTAATAGTTTAAATCACTTCTTTTATTCTGGGATGTCCTATACTAAGGTCTGGAGGATTCAATTACACTTAAATCATTCCCAACTGATACATCACCATTAGTAAAACAATTGGACTGCCAAGGAGCAGTCTACCCGTTTGCCAAAGAATATATATCACACCTACATCTTGACACTCAGCTGTGTCAAGACACTCAACAATGCGTGGCGCAGGTATAAGGTACCCGAGGGCGTAGGTAATGTATGAGGGATTATATCTAAGTGTTCTTTAATTAATGTTTACAGTGCATTTGCCAACAGATACATTATGGAACTAAAACAGGGTTGTCCCCATGGTCTGCAGACCACATGTGACTCCCAATGTGATGTGACCATACAGAAGAGACATGAGGGCAAAGGAAGCATGGAGACAAGTGCATAATAGAAGAGAGCACAAGAGGAATGGTAGAATAATGTACTGAATAACATTGCTCACCACTTGTCCATCACCCCTCAAGTCGAGCAGTGCGATTGGCTGAAAGCTCCTTTGAAGACAGGAGTTTTGAGATGATTGAAAGAAGCCCCAATGTCACAAGCATTCGTTTCCTCTCCTTCCTCTCACTGTCCCCTTCCGTGCTGCGGGAGATCCACGTTTCATGCAGCTCTGAGCTGGCTGAGGCTCAGAATTCTTTATGGTCCGTATTTCCCAACAGTAGGCGAGTACACACAGACGGAGATCATAAACTATATTTTACTGCTACGTCCCCTTTATAGCTTGTTTTGTTTCTCCCAAACGGGCACGAACGAAGTGCTGACACGTTGTTGGTTTTAATTCCCTCTATTTCCCAATGAAAGTCAGACATTTGTGAGCTTCGGTAACATTATCCTGACCCTCATCTTTATCTCGTTTGTATCTCTATCTACCTTTGGCTCCATATTTACTGGAAGACACCTTAGGCCAGTTGACTTGAATGGGCCAGAGCAGGGGTTCTCAACTCCGGTCCTTAAGTGCCCCCAACAGGTCAGGTTTTCAGGATATCCCGGCTTCAGCACAGGTGGCTCAATCAGAGGTTCAGGTGAAGACTGTGCCTCTGATTGAGTCACCTGTGCTGAAGTAGGAACTGATTGAACCATGTATGCTGAAGCAGGGATATCTTAAAAACCTGACCTTTGGGGGGTGGGGGGCTTTAGGACTGGAGTTTAGCAAACCTGGGCTAGAAGCTGTTTTATGGAGTTGCACTTCTTAGTATATATGGCACTCTTTCTTTTTAAAAGAGCCGAGCCACTTTCTCGCCAAGAAGATGCTTCTCACCAATAAAAGTGGCCGTGCCGTATCATTTCCAGGGTCCTAGTGCCGTATTTTCTGGGGTTTTTAATCACCACCCCATCATTTGAAACATTTCTTTGTGGCCTCCAAACTCTTGCATGTCACCCGGGGGTCAGAGACAAACGTGGACTTCTGTGCTTTTCCGCAGACCAGCAGGGGGCCATGTATGTCACCCGGGGGTCCGAGAGAAACGTGGACTTCTGTGCTGCTCCGTAGACCAGCATGGGACCATGCATGTCACCCGGGGGTCAGAGACAAACGTGGACTTCTGTGCTGCTCTGCAGACCAGCAGGGGGCCATGTATGTCACCCGGGGGTCCGAGAGAAACATGGATTTCTGTGCTATTCCGTAGAGCAGCATGGGGCCATGTATGTCACCCGGGGGTCCGAGAGAAACGTGGACTTCTGTGCTGCTCCGTAGACTAGCATGGGCCATGTATGTCACCCGGGGGTCCGAGAGAAACGTGGATTTCTGTGCTGTTCCGTAGACCAGCATGGGGCCATGTATGTCACCCGGGGGTCAGAGACAAACGTGGACTTCTGTGCTGCTTCTTTTTTTTTATTATAACTTTTACTTTGAATTCTTTCATTAATATGTATTCTATAGAAGCAGCAGTTTTAAACCATTAAGGACAGTATTTACAATTACAATGACAGACCTCTGATTTACCGTATATATATATATATATATATATATATATATATACAGTAGCTACATACAACGCCATCCTTAGTTCAGGTGTTTTAATCCCCCAAGATCATTTTAAAAGTGCTGCCTGGATTTGTTGGGTGATGTACAACAGAGTGAGCTCAAATCCAGTGCCCAAGACCCCCCAACAGGTCGCATTTTAAGGATATCCCTGCTTCAGCACAGGTGGCTCAATCAGTGGCTACTGATTGAGCCACCTGTGCTGAAGCTGGCACTGATTGGGCCACATGTGCTGAAGCAGGGACTGATTAAGCCACCTGTGCTGAAGCAGGGATAGCCTGAAAACCCGGCCTGTGTCTTGAGGGTTGGAGTTGAGCGCCCCTGATGGTACATGGTGGAAATATGTCTCTTTAGCCTGTCAGGGGATTTATCTGTGTTAGGCTGGGGTCATGGCCTGAGCAAACAGACTGCCTTAAGGCAGTGTTCGCGTCCAGGCGGCGTGTGGCCGCGTTCGCACGGAAGCGGGAGGGGGCACGCATTGCGCCAAGAAATCAGTTCAAACTGATTTCTTGGCGCAACAGACCGGTCACGTGAGCGGTTTGCCCAATGAGGGCGAACCAGCTCCGTGACGTCACTGGCACGCCCCTAGACACGGCCACGGACGGCGCGCGTAACATGGCCGAAAAACTCACCCGCTTCAAGCGGGTGACGTCACGGCCGCGCACGCCCCCACACGGGCGAAGGCACCATGGCCTTAGCCTTAGACGGGCAGACGGGAGGATAAGCAGGAGACAGAGAGGCCTGATTGTTCCAGCTGTAGAAATGACACAGCTGACGCAGGGACGCACCACAACAATTGGGCTGTGTGTGTGTTCTGGTGCTAGATGGGGGCCCTCAGTTGCTATGGCAACGGAGAGAGAGGAGAAGTGGTGGTGATCCGTCTGCATTTGGCTGGGTGGGACTGGCTCATTATCACCCGACTCCGAGTCAGCAGGAACGGATGGGCCGGCTAAGGCTTTCTACTACTGGAGGATCTGATTGATAGATGCAGAACCCAAAGGGTCAGAGTGCAAGACATGTCCAAGCTCAGCATCAGCTCAGCACTTGTTCCAGTCCTACATAATGTGCTTCCATGAGTAATTCCATGTTACTGTAAGGGCAGCATCATTCATTTAATGGTGCAGTCACTTAAAGAAAAATGTTGCACATGTAACAGGGTATGTCTTTTCTGCCTGTCTTTCCCCTCCCTGTTATGTAAGTTCTTCTAGCTGCAGGCTATAAGAGGTTCATTCTGTGGGCCTGTGACCCCCCTTCATGCTCCTCTCTGATGGACACAAGTAAGGTTGTGACTCGTGGCCTGTGTAAGCCTATCAGGGATTGGTATAGACTATGAGCCTGTCCCTTCTACTTCCTGATGAGGGGCAGTGCCAAATTTACTCAGTCCTGCTCTGGATGAGGAAGAGAGCAGTAGGGTTATGAGCCTCTCCCATCGCGGGATGAGCGTGCCCACCTCCAGCCCCTGGGGCTGGGGAAACATCTGATTATACCAACAAGATGCCCTGTAATATCTGGGGTAAACATCATCTAGAGGCCTGGAGCCTCTGAGACCCTGCACCGCTCTATGAAGAACCTTGTTCATCATACTCCTGTCTAAGTCCCTGGGCAGGAGGGAAGAAGCATGCAATAGTGGGGGCTGATCTCCGAATACCCTGGAGCCCACTATTGCTGGAGGCGCTAAGCACCCTGAGAAGAAGCTCAGAGAAAGAACCTAAGCCTGTCCTGATCTCCCACCATCGCAGATCAAACTCAGCTCTCCTGATCCTAACATGTACTCGCACCACACACTAGGTAGCAGAAGCTGTGTATCTCCCAACCCCCAGATGTTACCCATGACACGTGTCACTGGCATTATTACACTCTGGTCCTAGGAGGGATTGCCCATTTAACTCCTTCCATGCCATAGCTTTTCAAAACATTGCTTCCTTCTCGGGGTAAAATAGAGTCAAGGAGTTACATTTTTACCAAATTATTTGAGTTTCTTTTAAATTGAAATATAAAAAGATGAAAAAACAGACTAATAATGAGTAGTACTGTAGTACAATTGCATTCTTCTGTCGCACACAGGTGTATACAGACAGTAGGAAATATTGCATTGGGAAACGAGGTGAGCAGTCATTACAAGTTGTAGTACGAACAGATATAGGGCCATTCCTACTATGGGGTGCTAAGCACGAAGGCACATTTACTTGAACACACTGCATGGTTCCTCACAGCTTAGCACCCATAGGTCCTAATTCAATATTAAGGCAGGATATCTTCTCCGTGCTGGGGAACAGCTCATCTCCATGTAAATCTATTCTCCCATATGGCGCATATATCTCCATTTATGGCCATAAAGGGAAACTGAATCAAAGAAGCACAGGCCTGTTTATTCAATACTAGCTAAGGTGCCCGGCTTTGCACGGGTCTCTCTCCCTCCCTCTCCTCCCTCCTCTCACCCCAGCCACCCCATTACTCCCCTTCTCATCTCTCTCCCTGCCACCAGGCTATGTGCATTACTATGTCACCAGTATGATGTCACGTGCCAGATATATAGCCCACCAGATATAACACCCAGTAGCTGACTTGCTTGAGCAATGGTAATAACCCTAACGTTCCTAACCGCACGTCCTATGGAGTGTTCGAGAGGATCCAAACCATGACACTTCACCTTATTTTGATACATAAAGTAATCCTTCCAAGTTTGGTTGTTCGATGTCTTATAGTTTTATTTGAATGGAGCTGAACCCTTCTCCATCACGGGCACAGAGACACAGATGATTCCACCACACCACGTCCTACACCTTCTGGTATCACCGTCAGTTACCAGCAACTGCACGGTCATTACAAAGATCACAGCAGTGAGGTTTGAGCAAAGCCGGTGACGATGTTTCCATGAAAATTTCTGTTTTGATCCTGTTTCCAATCTCCCCAAACTCTTCCAAACATCAAGTGAGCCACATGGCGGCAAAACAGGTGCCAGGTACTTTGATACGTTGACACAAGATGGACATACCTTTAATAGTGTCAATCTAATGCCGACATTGTCTTGGTACTGTGACAAACGCCCCTCTTTTGTAGTGCTGACGTCTGTCTGGGTTCTTCCCGACACAGTCTTCTAGGGTTAATTATACAACAAACAGGATCATGCAAAGTATTGTGCTGCTTAACTCAGGCTTCTGCCTGCTTTATTTTCATCCAATTAAGGTACTGCAGCTTTAACATGTGTAGGTTAGAGGTACTCAGATACTTTCATTCAGCAGTTCACACATTTCAGTGTTACAATATTTCCCACTCTGTTATTTCAAGAAATAAAACCAAAATCATATAAGCAAATCCTATCCCTTTCAGGGATCTAACTACACATCAGAATCAGTCTCTCTAACAGCTGCTGGCCAACTAAACTGGTTCCCCAGCTTAAAACAATGCTCTCTCATTTAGGGACACAAGATACAGCACAGTCTTTTAGCAACAGCAGTAATCATTTGTTTTGTCTTATCTGTTCGTGGGGTCCAGGCAAATCCTCTGGTACTGTCATACGTGGAGAGGCCGTCAACCTCGACACTGGATGCAGGAGAGCAGCGACACCCCCAGCCCCCAGGCTCCAAGGAGAGAGAGTGAAATGCAAAACCTCTCTGCTCTAAATACCTGTGCATGTGATTAGAAGAGCAGGTGAGGGAGAACTAGAGCCATTGTAATCTGTGCTCTGGATTTTCCATCCAGCTGCCTGAGTTAATGGGAAGCTGTGGAACGGATCATTTTTAGCTATTCCTGCACTTTCTGCTCTAAAATGGGGCAGAAAGCTGCCTAACATCTTTGGACTATGTCACATATCCCCCTCCCCAGCTCACACCTACTGGGGTGAGCGGCCATGGACCTCACTGGGGTGAGCGTCCTACCTGAAATACTTGAGCTAACTCCTCAGTACAACATTAAGTATTCACATGACACGAATATGAACTTTTTCCACGGCAATTATGGACAATAGGTTTCGTCATAAGAGACTATACTTGGCAAACATATTTTTTTGTTGCTCTCTATTAGGGAACTATTTTGAAAAATAAATGTCTAGCACACATTCTTACAACCCAGGATCTGCTAAATATATTCACAAAACCAGACAATTTCTATTACCTCCCTGGGTTTTTCTACTCTAGAATATGAACCTCATTATAAATTTACCAACCGAAAAGGGCATTTTTTTTTTTTTTTTTTTTTTTTATATTGTAAGCAACCAATATTTTTTTTTTTCTTATACTACAGCCTTGTAATCTTAAGGGCCATCAACCCTGTCTATTAATTTGTAGTTTAGCTACATTTTCAACACAGAGAACCAATATAACATTGTAATATTGACAAAATGCTTATTTGCATAGTTAAGTGTCCGTGACATAGTCCACACGTGTAATAAAATAAATAAATCGGTCAGTTCCCCCAAACATATTTTTTTTTTTTTTTTTTTTTTTTTTGACTTCCAGTCTATTGCATCCTTTGACTTTATTTCATAGCCCGCTGCAACCTGCAAATGACTGGACTGTTTCTTTAGCTTCTGATGAGATCCTTGGACCAGATTCTCCTTGGCTCCACAGTGTGGTCCAGATTGGTGAGATATGGAACTATTCAGGCGCCATGTTAACCTTCGTTGTTTTTTCTTTTCAATCTTTGATTTCCCTTTTGTGGCCATTACCAGGCCTTTGGGTTTTGGAGACCTAGTTGCCTCTGTACAAACGTAGTCCATATTAACCATGTCATCAGGATCTGTCAACAAGTTTGTGTTTTCAGGAACTGCCACCCACTTGGCTAAAACATCTTCTGTGTTGTCCTGGGTGTGTCCACTAGTTTGATAATCTTCTGGACAACGTAAATGAAATTGAGGATCTGGATTTTTGAATTCCAGATCAGGGAGTATATTCTCAGGAGGGTGCCTATCTGTTTCTGGAATAACAGCAGCACAATCAAAGTCAATTCTTTCTCCTTCCTCTTTGTCATCAGTGAGGACATTGAGTTTACTTTCCCTGGTCTCCTTTTGTGACCGTGTCTCTTTTAGCCTTGGAATCTCTTTCTCCAACTTCATCTTTATAGCAAATCGTAATATTGCAACAGCATTGAAGATACACGTATAGGAACGTACAGCTTGCTTGGTTAGGAGGTAGGATTGATAGCCCGACTGAACCACTTTAGCCGCTTCTCCCATGTCCGTCATCTGTTTCAGAGCGAGGTTTAACTCTGTTTCATTTTCTCTATTCTTGACCTGCAGCTGCAGGTGCTCCTTCTGGGTCTTGTCCAGCTCCAGCTGCAGCCGGGCCCGCTCATTTGCCGTGTGGTCCAGCTGCTTGTAGATATCGGCCATCTCGCTTTCATAGCGCAATGTCAGGCAGACCACCTGATGGACGGAAATCTCCTCTCTCTTGGCGCACTGTATCTCGCGCTCAGCCATCTGCTTCTGCAGCTCTTCAACCTGATCGTGCCAGACCTCCCTCAGGGTCTTCACCTCTATCTGGTGCTTGCTCTGGGTTTGCATCAGCGCCTCCATTTTTTGGAGCTCTGCAGTTTGTGTCGCCTGGATCGCCGCTGATTCTGTATTCTGCAGTGCTTCCTGCATTTCTAACTTTTCCTGGATCAATTGCTTCTCCACTTTTTCTGCTTGGTGAAGCTTCTCATCACCTTCACTGATCTGGTCAGTCAAGTCTGAATTTTTCTGTGTCAGACTTACATTCTCTTTTTTTTTACAGTCTCTAACTCAGTCAGGGCAATCTCATGGGTTTGCTTCAACATTCCCAGCTCTGTGTTCAGACCGTGGCCCTCCAGGCGTGAGTTTTGCACCTCTGTGCTGAGCGCGTGAACCTCTTGTAGAGCCTTCCCGTATTTCTGTTTTAGGATAGCAATTACGGTGTTGGCCTTTTCCAGACTAGTCGTCACCTCTTCCAGCTCACTCCGTAAGAGAGACTCTGTTTTCTTCAAAGCCTCGTACTCCTGTAAAGCTGGAAGTATACACCTCTGTAATTCGGCGTTCGATACTCGCTCTTTCATCAATCCCTGCCGCAGGACTTCATAATCATGGCGGGCAGCTTGGAGTGCAGAAACCAAAGCCTCTTTATCCTGGTTCAAGGATTCAGCTTCCCTTTGCTCCTCCTTTTCCTTTGCCACTGTTCCCGTGACAATTCTGCTGGTCACTCCGGTATGCAGCACATCTCGGCGCCTTTCTGACGCATGTGCTGACAGCGCAGGTTCAAGTGGCTCGGTCACTTCCCCTGTGACTTGAGGAACAGTTTTCTTTTTCTTCTTCTTTCTTTTTGCTTTATTAGCTCCAGAGATATCAGTGGTACTGGGCACACACTCACTGGTATCAGCTTCCACATCTTGCTTGCACTCACAGGGCATTGCTTGCTTTTGCAGCTGTTTGTCTTTGAAAATTTTGGGACACACATCTTCCATGTGACCTACTTCATGACAGGCCCAGCATACTAAATTCATCTGTGGGTACGGCTCTCCTCCAGGGGCCACATACGAGTCGTCGTCATCATCATCGTATGGCCTGAAGGGACACTGTTTTTCAAGATTACGTGCATTGCAAAACAAACATTCCATGTCGGCCATTTTATAAACCCGGCAGAGACAATTTGCTAGCTGTAATTTCACTCACTTTAGCAACTTACATACAGCACTTGCTAGCTGCAAATTCACTCACTTCAGCAAAAAGGCATTAGCTTTACAAACAGCACTTGCTAGATGCAAAATTTTTTTTTTTTTTCTTCAGCAAAACATTTAGGTTTTCTGTTTGGGTTCAGGGTGCTATTGCATCCACACTTCGCACATTCTCTGTGTATGCTAGAAGCACAACTGATATACACATTGGGACAGACTTCACTCATAGCATCTGTACTTTAGTTCAGCTCGGCGGCCATTTTAAACCCCCGCATTTATTTGCAAACCCACAGACTTTTTAGTGTCGACCCGCATTCTCCACCATATGTGACAAACGCCCCTCTTTTGTAGTGCTGACGTCTGTCTGGGTTCTTCCCGACACAGTCTTCTAGGGTTAATTATACAACAAACAGGATCATGCAAAGTATTGTGCTGCTTAACTCAGGCTTCTGCCTGCTTTATTTTCATCCAATTAAGGTACTGCAGCTTTAACATGTGTAGGTTAGAGGTACTCAGATACTTTCATTCAGCAGTTCACACATTTCAGTGTTACAATATTTCCCACTCTGTTATTTCAAGAAATAAAACCAAAATCATATAAGCAAATCCTATCCCTTTCAGGGATCTAACTACACATCAGAATCAGTCTCTCTAACAGCTGCTGGCCAACTAAACTGGTTCCCCAGCTTAAAACAATGCTCTCTCATTTAGGGACACAAGATACAGCACAGTCTTTTAGCAACAGCAGTAATCATTTGTTTTGTCTTATCTGTTCGTGGGGTCCAGGCAAATCCTCTGGTACTGTGATACATGGAGGGGCCGTCAACCTCGATACTGGATGCAGGAGAGCAGCGACACCCCCAGCCCCCAGGCTCCAAGGAGAGAGAGTGAAATGCAAAACCTCTCTGCTCTAAATACCTGTGCATGTGATTAGAAGAGCAGGTGAGGGAGAACTAGAGCCATTGTAATCTGTGCTCTGGATTTTCCATCCAGCTGCCTGAGTTAATGGGAAGCTGTGGAACGGATCATTTTTAGCTATTCCTGCACTTTCTGCTCTAAAATGGGGCAGAAAGCTGCCTAACATCTTTGGACTATGTCACAGTACATAAAGCAAATTATTCAGCGCCACGCAACCAATTGTGATAAGGTCCATCTACATCAAAGGTGGGAAACTTCAGTGCTCGCGGGCTACCAACTGGACAGGTGTTCAGGGTATCCCTGCTTCAGCACAGGTGGCTCAGTCAAAGCCTGGAGTTGCCCACCCCTGGGCTACATACAGCACATGGATTTTGATCATCAACTGTTATTTGCTCAGTTTTACAGACGTGAACGTCGGCTTTACAGACTGCAAATTGTCTTCCAAAGACTTCACACATTATTAATTTACAGTGTATCATCAATGAGCTACAACTAAAGAGCTTGGTGCAGCAATAACCAGCCAGCAGCGGCCTCACATACAGTACATGTCACAGCTAGTAAACAGTACATAACTCTGACAGAAGGCATTGGAAACGGCAAGGAAAATATGATCAATAACAATGAGATCGAAGCGCTTTGTATCGTTAGGGCTTCTACTGAGCTGTCATGTGCTGCCATTTAACTATTTCATAACGGAAAGGGTAAGCATTGTCACCATTATACCCCGTTCTACTTGTCTAATCCAGTGTCACCGGCGTGCTAGCTTTGTAAAACCTGTACTTGTATAGTATGCCAGTGTTATACCCACTGTGTAACCCAGGGGTCAGGGTGCCATACTAACCCTGGGAAATACCTGGGAAAAGCTCAATCATCCACTTTTATAAGGGTTTTAAACATAAATCCCCAAATGAGTAGTGGTTCCCCTAACCCCAGTACCATGACACTTCAACCACTGGTAATTACCATTATAACACCGGCAATACCAGTCTACCCATTCCTTACCCCTGTGTCACCATTGTAATACATCTGGTACTATTATACCAACAGTGGCACCATTGCAACCCCTGCACCACCATCATAATACCTGTGGCACCATCACAATACCTGTGGCAGCATTATAATACCTGTGGCACCATTATAATACCGGTGGCACCATTATAAACACTATCATAATTGTAACTAATTTCTCACAATATTATCATTGTTACTATTAGAACTACTGTGTCAACATTATACCTCCAAAGTGCAAAATAAATGAGTATTTCAGTATTAGGCGATTGTGACGGGAGGGCGTAACCAGGCTATCTAATAAAGGTAAAGCCTGCTGGTTACCCCTGAACCCGTGGGGTCCCTAGTACCTCCATAAGCCAGGGACCAGGGATAATACATGCTGGAAAATAAAATGACCCTGTTTTTTCCTATTTTCCTTTAGACCTAGAACTGTGACATTTCTTGAGGAGATGATGTCCAGAGGGGGGAGAACCATTTGGTGAACAAGATATCAGCAGTAGAAAGCCCTTTGTTTCACGTAGACTCAGGGGTGCCAGGACCCCAGGGGGTATGGGGCTAGCCAGGAAAAACAGTTCCTAGAGTTCAAATTCATAAGCATGATTTCCATTAGCAAGTTTTGAATTCTTCCCTCCTATGAGTGAATGCACAACCACAATCCGTGCTCTAATTGGCTGCCAGTCCCCTCAGTGTATTAGATATGGAGCAAGCCCTATATGAGGGAGTGCAGTGTAGCAGATAACTCTCTTTTCCTGTTGGAGATTTGAAGACAAGCAGCTGCTGGCGGGCCTCTCAAAGGTGCTTCTGAACGAGGCCCTCCTATATACAGAATATTCCATGAGCTTAATATAGATATAAAAATCAAGATAACAATCTAAGGCCAAGCTCCTACATGCCGCTTGCTTGGGAGAGTGCGATCTCCTACACTCCACTTGCTTGCGAGAGTGCGAGCTCATACACTCAGCTTGCTTGCGAGAGTGCGAGCTCATACACTCAGCTTGCTTGTGAGAGTGTGAGCTCTTGCTGCTGTCGCACAAGCGATCTGTGCTCATTGTGTAGGAGGCGATGGGGGGGAGGGGGCATGGTGTGGGCTTGGCCATGATGTCGCAGAGCTGGTTTGCTGTGATTGGCCAAACCGCTCACGTAACGCGGCTGCCGCTTGAAAATACACATTTCTTGTATTTTCAAAATGCAGTCGCTCTGTCGTGCACGCGCATGCACACTAGGAGCATCCTCAAGGGATCCTGCACTTTGTGCTTGGCGTGTCCGCACGCACATGCGCGTGCAAGCGCCATCTCACACAGTATTAGCTCAGCCTAAGGTACAGTAGGCGAGGTAGAATCAGAAAGAAGGGCAGAGGGGCAGAGGACTTGTAAATAAACAGACCGGGCAATAAATCGGTAAAAGGGACAGTGAGAAATGTCAATAACATACAAGAGCTCAGCAGTGTGAGTGGGGACTGTAGGGAGTGGGGGCTTACCGTGTAAAAGTAACAGAGAACCAGGGAGTTACTGTACATCAAATTCGGATAAAGTAAAAATCCCACTTGTGAGCACATTCACGTCTCAGAACAACCCTGCCTTTCCCCATTATCTCTTAATATACAGTGCCTCTGCAGCAGCCAGGGATTCTGGGTAATGACATGCAAATGAGAACTCACACAGTGCCATCTTTTGCTTCATACCCATTTTAACATGGGACCCCTATAAGTTTATGCCTGGCGCATTACACAGCTTTTCAGCACAGCCTGGGTTACAGAAGTGCAGAGCCAGTAACCCGGCTCACAGACAGCTTTGTCCTTTTGGGTCTCATCGGTATGAGGCTGGTTATACTGTCTTTGTAATTTGAAACTGGGATATGTTTAAACTGTAGTTGAATGGGATAGTGTATAAGAAACCCAGATCGCTATCTTGTAATTCTAACTGTCACCATTATAACCCAGGTCTTCCCATTTCTAACTGTCACCATTATAACCCAGGTCTTCCCATTTCTAACTGTCACCATTATAACCCAGGTCTTCCCATTTCTAACTGTCACCATTATAACCCAGGTCTTCCCATTTCTAACTGTCACCATTATAACCCAGGTCTTCCCATTTCTAACTGTCACCATTATAACCCAGGTCTTCCCATTTCTAACTGTCACCATTATAACCCAGGTCTTCCCATTTCTAACTGTCACCATTATAACCCAGGTCTTCCCATTTCTAACTGTCACCATTATAACCCAGGTCTTCCCATTTCTAACTGTCACCATTATAACCCAGGTCTTCCCATTTCTAACTGTCACCATTATAACCCAGGTCTTCCCATTTCTAACTGTCACCATTATAACCCAGGTCTTCCCATTTCTAACTGTCACCATTATAACCCAGGTCTTCCCATTTCTAACTGTCACCATTATAACCCAGGTCTTCCCATTTCTAACTGTCACCATTATAACCCAGGTCTTCCCATTTCTAACTGTCACCATTATAACCCAGGTCTTCCCATTTCTAACTGTCACCATTATAACCCAGGTCTTCCCATTTCTAACTGTCACCATTATAACCCACGTCTTCCCATTTCTAACTGTCACCATTATAACCCAGGTCTTCCCATTTCTAACTGTCACCATTATAATCCAGGTCTTCCCATTTCTAACTGTCACCATTATAACCCAGGTCTTCCCATTTCTAACTGTCACCATTATAACCCAGGTCTTCCCATTTCTAACTGTCACCATTATAACCCAGGTCTTCCCATTTCTATCTGTCACCATTAAAACCCAGGTCTTCCCATTTCTAACTGTCACCATTATAACCCAGGTCTTCCCATTTCTAACTGTCACCATTATAACCCAGGTCTTCCCATTTCTAACTGTCACCATTATAACCCAGGTCTTCCCATTTCTAACTGTCACCATTATAACCCAGGTCTTCCCATTTCTAACTGTCACCATTATAACCCAGGTCTTCCCATTTCTAACTGTCACCATTATAACCCATGTCTTCCCATTTCTAACTGTCACCATTATAACCCAGGTCTTCCCATTTCTAACTGTCACCATTATAACCCAGGTCTTCCTATTTCAATCAATGTATCACTCATTATAAATGCTGTGCTAACATTATAACCATTATATTAATGTTATAACCACTGCAATACATTATAGCTACAGTGTAACCCGTTATAACTCCTCTGACCCATTACATGCCTCTGGTCTCTGTTTCCTACTCTTTCATTTGTTTTCTGCATTAAATCATGTCCGTTGTTATTTCTCAGCATCATGTACAAATAAACTAAACCAAATGTCCACGGAATGAAACAAAGTCTCTGGGCACCCCTGCACGCATGCAAGTGGGTGCGCGATTTGAGTCCTGCAACAGTCCTTGGCTAGGGGCGCAACTTGCCAGCCCTACTGCTGCGGCCGAGTTTATTCGAGCATTTGCCCATTCTCGGCCGCAGCAGTAACCTGGCGCGCGCCGGAGGGTGCCGGGCACACGCCGAAGACACGGAGGAGCGCCCTCCGATCGGGGCGCTCTCCCTCCCGCTGCCGGGTCCGCCGGGTCCCCCGGAACCCCCTGCCGCCGTCCCCCACATCGCGGGACACCAGGGCTCCCTCGGGGAGCCCTGGACGCGCGTGCAGGGGGCGCAGGCACCCGATGACGTGTGACCGCGCGTCTGTGACGCGCGGCACGCCGAGGGAGTGCGGCTAGCATGCCGGGGCATCCCCAGGCTTGCGGAGCTAGCCGCACTCAAATAAAATGTGCCGCCTCTGTATATCTTCGCCAAAAGGAATTCTTTCGTATAGTCCTTACAGGATTCGTTCAGGATCCTTAGCTCAAATGAATTCTGGAAGAGGGGTATGATCCTTGGTTACGAAGTAGTTAACCCCTCACACTCCGAAACCGCTGACGCTGTGGCTTGGACGTATCTTGGTAAAGCTGAGATGAATCTGACTGGGAGTGCGCTGCAGGCATCTTTATAGGGTTAAAGGTCCTATTCCTAACATGCATACCCAATCCTCTCATGGCAACAATTTTCCCCACCTATCCCCGACTTGCCAGGAGTTCACAGAACGGGCAGAAGTTGCTTCCCGGTCTGCTAAGAGCATGCGTTAACCTCACACCTGAGCTACTTAGCATTCCGGGCCCAACCTCTTACCTGGCGACAGTAAGTCTGGGGGTTGGCTACCAAGTGTGAAGGGCCCATACTTCACTCCGGTATCTAGTACTTACAAATATCCCGGCTACCCTAACACCTTGGGTCTCTGAGGCTTTTCAACTCCGGACTTCTCTAGACACTGGGGCACCACCTTAGCAGGGTGCCCTTTGAAGTGCGGAGATGAAAAATCCCTCAGCTCATTCATCCATAACATATGGGCATGTTAATGCATTCATTGCCGGTCTTGGAGGAAAGGGTTCCTGCCTGTACATTTTAAAACACCATTACAATACAGTTTATTTATAAATATATGTTCTGCATATGCAACAATTATAAAACTTATATGTATGTTTATGGTTTCTTATTACCTAGCTGCACTCCAAAAATTAGAGTGCTAGCTCTTTCCTAACGCAAATAGTGAAAAAAATGGGGAATAAACCCCCAAAGCCTGAGGCCAACCTTGCCATCCAGGGCAAGTGATAGCACAGAGCACAGAGAAAGGCACAACTTCTTCATAAACATATAAACGTGATAAGCTGTAAATCCTTCACACGTAACCGGACTAATTCAGGGTGGGGGGCTATAAAGCATGTGTGCTGGTAGAAGTACAAAGAGGCACGCCAAATAGAAATGCCAGAAAGTAAGTCAAAGTAGAATAGATGTGATGCATCCAAATTGGATAGAAATCCTCCACAGTATGTGTAAATGATTCTGAAATAGAAAGTCCATGAATAATATGGCAATTATCTGGCATGGGCTAAGTGTCTAGTGGGGTCCACTTGACCTCCACAGCTTAAACACCATATGTACCCAGCCAAGTAACCAATATATAATAAACAATAGCACTGGTGTCTATATATATATATATATATATATATATATATATATATGTAGGGGCACTGCGGCCCTTTACCTTAGTGCTTGCAGGACTTCTAGACATCCAGGGGGCGTGCAGTCCATCCAGGTGAGTAGACCACAAGAGGAAAGGTGATGATGAGTAGCACAGCCTCGTTATTCCAACTCCCAATAGGACCGGAAAATATTGAACAAAAGTGAACACTTCAATCTAGCAACAGGTCAGGTTTAATGCAGGATGGTGCAGCAACAGGACAACACGAACAGCACCTACGCGTTTCGTGCACTAGGCACTTTATCACTTTACCTTGATAAATACTAGTGGATAACCAGACAGCAGGATACGATGTATCAAGAAGGCACTTCAGCTAAACCGCAGACCACTTATTCAATTGACTTTGCGGTTTCAAAGTCCATGGTCTGGAAACCGATACCTATCTTTAATGCAGCTACTTACTCGCAGGCACACTTCTTCAATTTAGCGCTTGGCACAGCGCTAGAAGCTCCCCCTTGTGTCGCAAATACAGTTAGCACATTTCTCCTTCATTCATTTAACTGCAGCTAGCTGCTAAGCTGCAAAACAGGGACAATAAAGGTAGTGTAGGGGAAAACACAGTTTAGGGTTAACCAGCTAGGCATAATATCTTTATTATTGGCCGGGTTAACCCTTCCACCGCCAGTGATTTCCTTTTGCATTGTCTTTATGTAGCATTGTTTCCGCCCCCCAAGTGAGATCTGGGGGGGGGGGGGGGAAGCTGTAAATATGCTACTGGTGCTACCTTTACCTGTTGGCTCACAGGAGCCTGAGCCTCCGCCACGGAGAGCCTGGGGTGATACACTTACAATCCGGTGCAGCGCCTCCACACACCCACACAGTATAAAATATAAAGGCCCTTTACTGTAACATAGAGAACAGATACCTCTTAACACTCTATCCTCTATAATGACTAAGAGTACAACTACCACACGCCTCGCAGGGCTGTAACCCCACACCGTGTCCACAACACCCCAAAGTCTCACACCCAACCTCCCTGATGTGTGAGACAGCGCTGTCCACAATGTGTATGTACTTTGTTGGTGCGCTTTATAACGATACCAGCCGGGCGCTCCAGCACCCGGGCCCGCAGATATCTTCACGAAGGATCCGCAGATGCACGATCTCCGCGACATCCTGGACTCCGCTGTCGCGATTGTCCGTTGGGGTGGCCTCACCCTGATGACGGTCTCTATCTCTCTGAGGGTATTCAGCGTCCGCTGTGTCCCTCACTCTATTGGCAGCACTAATGGGGCAGGTTCCCTATCCAAGGCCTGTCCCAACAGCAGCCACAAACTCAATGTCTCAGGGCCTAGGCGATTACCTGGCCTAGTGTAGTGGGCCCCTGACCCCTGCGCACACAACCTCCCCTAACCCTTGCCCAACTCCAACTGATCTGTCCTTCCCCAGCGCGCCAAAATGTATCTCTCTGCAGGGGAATCTGTAAGCCCTATTGGCTGCCTTGAGTCAGGTGTGTGTATGCCCCCTATGCATCCTGGGGCTTGTAGTCCTTTGCGGGCCTCCTTTCTATTGGGGCTGCGTGTGCAAACTTGTAATGGCCGTCGCTAGCTCTATCTGCGCATGCGCGACATTGTAATGGCCACCGGTCACTCTGTTGCGCATGCACCTGCTCCCTTTAGACGCGCGATCTCGCGCCAACCATAACATGGCCACCGCGGTGGTTCTGCGCATGCGCGAGCACAGCAAACATGGCGGCGCACTACAGCAGATGCCGCCGTGAGTCCCTGGCGGCGCGCTCGACCCCGCAGCGCCCAGTTATGCCACGGAGGTAAGGGAGGGGAAACCGGGAGACAGGGGGACCTGAGGGAACCTGGCTACATTTACAACATCTTCCTTTAATTAACTAAAAACAAGAAGAGGCTGGACCTTTTCCAAACACAATATATTCCCTCTGCTTAGTGTCGCCGTCGCTCTTTACATTGCTTTTCTGTCTATATTGTAACGCTCTAATTCTAATGTTCATCAAAACATTATAATCAATTACAATGGGATGTGAAAAGAAAAATAAATCATAACAAGAACTTTTTAACTTCCTGTCAATGAATTGCACAGCAGTGCCGGCTCTCTCTGTGGCAGTGAGAGGGTTAGAGGCCTGTGCTGGATTTATGGCTCCATGTCACAATGCCTCACTGTGGCAGTGAGAGGGTTAGAGGCCTGGGCTGGATTCATAGCTCCATGTCACACTGCCTCACTGTGGCAGTGACAGGGTTAGAGGCCTGTGCTGGATTCATGGCTCCATGTCACACTGCCTCACTGTGGCTCTCACTGTGGCAGTGAGAGGGTTAGAGGCCTGTGCTGGATTCATGGCTCCATGTCACAATGCCTCACTGTGGCTCTCTCTGTGGCAGTGAGAGGGTTAGAGGCCTGTGCTGGATTCATGGCTCCATGTCACAATGCCTCATTGTGGCAGTGAGAGGGTTTGAGGCCTGTGCTGGATTCATGGCTCCATGTCACAATGCCTCACTGTGGCAGTGAGAGGGTTAGAGGCCTGTGCTGGATTCATGGCTCCATGTCACACTGCCTCACTGTGGCCCTCCCCAGTGGCAGTGGAGAGGGTTAGAGGCCTGTGCTGGATTCATGGCTCCATGTCACACTGCCTCACTGTGGCAGTGAGAGGGTTAGAGGCCTGTGCTGGATTCATGGCTCCATGTCACACTGCCTCACTGTGGCCCTCCCTGTGGCAGTGAGAGGGTTAGAGGCCTGTGCTGGATTCATGGATCCATGTCACACTGCCTCACTGTGGCAGTGAGAGGGTTAGAGGCCTGGACTGGATTCCTGACTCCATGTCACACTGCCTCACTGTGGCCCTCCCTGTGGCAGTGAGAGGGTTAGCACCCTGGGCTGGATTCATGGCTCCATGTCACACTGCCTCACTGTGGCAGTGAGAGGGTTAGAGGCCTGGGCTGGATTCATGGCTCCATGTCACACTGCCTCACTGTGGCAGTGAGAGGGTTAGAGGCCTGTGCTGGATTCGTGGCTCCATGTCACACTGCCTCACTGTGGCAGTGAGAGGGTTAGAGGCATGTGCTGGATTCGTGGCTCCATGTCACACTGCCTCACTGTGGCTCTCCCTGTGGCAGTGAGAGGGTTAGAGGCCTGTGCTGGATTCATGGCTCCATGTCACAATGCCTCCCTGTGGCAGTGAGAGGGTTAGAGGCCTGTGCTGGATTCGTGGCTCCATGTCACACTGCCTCACTGTGGCAGTGAGAGGGTTAGAGGCCTGTGCTGGATTCATGGTTCCATGTCACACTGCCTCACTGTGGCAGTGAGAGGGTTAGAGGCATGTGCTGGATTCGTGGCTCCATGTCACACTGCCTCACTGTGGCTCTCCCTGTGGCAGTGAGAGGGTTAGAGGCCTGTGCTGGATTCATGGCTCCATGTCACACTGACACCTGCTCCTCTAAAGATGCTCACTGTGAGCACTAGCAAGAGGCTGTACGCATGCGCAGTAGTGTGCGCCCCAAGCCTCACTCGCAGCCGCGCCGCCGGAGCTCACGCTTTGATTGGATGGGGCGCAGGAGTCAGAGCGAGGCTTGGAACGCGTCACCGGCCAAGTTGCGTTTGAGAGGCCCGGCACGCGACACCGGAAGCGCAACGGCTGCCGGGCGGAGGGGTGAGATAACGCGGGCGGAGGGGTGAGATAACGCGGGCGGAGGGGTGAGATAACGCAGAGTGAGGAGTGAAGTAACGGGGTGAGGGGTGAGATAACGCGGGCGGAGGGGTGAGATAACGCGGAGTGAGGAGTGAAGTAACGGGGTGAGGGGTGAGATAACGTGGCTGAGGGGCGAGGTAATGCGGGTTGAGATAACGCGGGCTGAGAGGTGAGGTAACGTGGGCGGAGGGGTGAGCGCGGAGTGAGGGGTGAAGTATTGTGGGGTGAGGGGTGAGAGAACGCGGAGTGAGGGGTGAGAGAACGCGGAGTGAGGGGTGAGAGAACGCGGAGTGAGGGGTGAGAGAACGCGGAGTGAGGGGTGAGAGAACGCGGAGTGAGGGGTGAGAGAACGCGGGCTGAGGGGTGAGAGAACGCGGGCTGAGGGGTGAGAGAACGCGGGCTGAGGGGTGAGAACGCGGGCTGAGGTAATGCAGGGTGAGGTAACGCGGGCTGAGGGTTGAGAACGCGGGCTGAGGGGTGAGAACGCGGGCTGAGGGGTGAGAACGCGGGCTGAGGTAATGCAGGGTGAGGTAACGCTGGCTGAGGGTTGAGAACGTGGGCTGAGTGGTGAGAACGCGGGCTGAGGGGCGAGGTAACGCGTTACCCGGGCTGAGGGGCGAGGTAACGCGTTACCCGGGCTGAGGGGCGAGGTAACGCGTTACCCGGGCTGAGGGGCGAGGTAACGCGTTACCCGGGCTGAGGGGCGAGGTAACGCGTTACCCGGGCTGAGGGGCGAGGTAACGCGTTACCCGGGCTGAGGGGCGAGGTAACGCGTTACCCGGGCTGAGGGGCGAGGTAACGCGTTACCCGGGCTGAGGGGCGAGGTAACGCGTTACCCGGGCTGAGGGGCGAGGTAACGCGTTACCCGGGCTGAGGTAACGCGTAACGCGTAATGCGGGCTGAGGGGCGAGGTATCGAGTAACGCGGGCTGAGGGGCGAGGTAACGGATAACGCGGGCTGAGGGGCGAGGTAACGCGTTACCCGGGCTGAGGGGCGAGGTAACGCATTACCCGGGCTGAGGTAACGTGTAACGCGTAATGCGGGCTGAGGGGCGAGGTATCGAGTAACGCGGGCTGAGGGGCGAGGTAACGAGCGCTGAGAACACACGGGCCGAGGGGCGCGATATCACGGGCCAACTGCTTGTTAGTGTGATGGGTTTATTATAAACAGTCACCCTCATATACACACACACACCAAAGAGATAAATGTGCATATCACTCACTGACCCTGCAAGTTATCCCCCTACATAATGATATAACCCTCTTATACACAGTTATCCCCCTACATAATGATATAACCCTCTTATACACAGTTATCCCCCTATATAATGATATAACCCTCTTATACACAGTTATCCCCCTACATAATGATATAACCCTCTTATACACAGTTATTCCCCAACATAATGATATGACCCTCTTATACACAGTTATTCCCCAACATAATGATATAACCCTCTTATACACAGTTATTCCCCAACATAATGATATAACCCTCTTATACACAGTTATTCCCCAACATAATGATATGATCACCTCTTATACTGTACACTGTTAGTCCTTCTAACTATCGACCTGTCTCCCTCCTGCCTTTTGCCTCCAAACTCCTTGAACGTCTTGTATTCTCTCGATTGCTACACTTTCTCAACACCTATTCTGTCCTAGACCCTCTACAATCTGGCTTCCGCACTGCTCACTCTACTGAAACAGCCCTCACTAAAATAACTGACGACCTCCACGCTGCCAAAGACAGAGGTCATTACACTCTGCTCATATTACTCGACCTCTCTGCAGCATTCGACACCGTGGACCACCCTCTTCTCCTTCACATTCTCCATACTCTTGGTATTCGGAACAAAGCTTTATCCTGGATCTCCTCTTACCTCTCCCATCGTACCTTCAGTGTCTCTTTTGCTAACACCTCCTCCTCCTCTATTGATCTCTCTGTGGGGGTACCCCAGGGCTCTGTCCTGGGACCCCTTCTCTTTTCTCTCTACACACTCTCTCTAGGTGACCTAATCACATCTTTTGGGTTTAAATATCACCTCTATGCTGACGACACACAAATTTACCTTTCAACCCCTGACCTTACACCTGCTATACAGACCAAAGTTTCTGAATGCCTCTCTGGAATATCATCCTGGATGGCCATCCGCCGACTGAAACTTAACATGGCAAAAACAGAGCTCCTTATACTACCTCCCAAACCTGGCCCTACTTCATCCTTCCACATTGCTATTGGAAATACGATCATTCACCCAGTAGCCCAAGCACGCTGCCTAGGGGTCACACTTGATTCCTCTCTCTCATTCTCCTCTCATATTCAAAACGTTTCTAAAACTTGTCGCTTTTTCCTCCGCAATATCACAAAGATACGCCCTTTCCTCTGTTACTCAACTGCCAAAACTCTGACTCAGGCCCTCATTCTCTCACGTCTCGATTACTGCAACCTCCTGCTGTCCGGCCTTCCTGCCTCTCACCTGTCTTCCCCTACAATCTATCCTAAACACTGCTGCCAGAATCACTCTACTCTTTCCTAAATCTGTCTCAGCGTCTCCCCTGCTGAAATCCCTCTCCTGGCTTCCGATTAAATCGCGTATCTCACACTCAATTCTACTGCTCACTTTTAAAGCTTTACATTCTTCTGCCCCTCATTACATCTCAGCCCTAATTTCTCGCTATGCACCATCACGACTCTTGCGTTCTTCTCAAGGATGTCTTCTTTCTACCCCCTTTGTATCTAAAGCTCTCTCCCGCCTTAAACCTTTCTCACTTTCTGCCCCACACCTCTGGAATGCCCTTCCCCTCAATACCCGACTAGCCCCCTCGCTATCCACCTTTAAGACCCACCTTAAGACACATCTGCTTAAAGAAGCATATGAGTAGCACTGGATAATCATGGACACATGACACAAAGCTTGGCCCCCTGCAGACGCACTTACTAGTATTCCCTCCTACTGTCTCTGTACGTTCTCCCTACCTACCAATTAGATTGTAAGCTCCTCGGAGCAGGGACTCCTTCCTTAATGTTACTTTTACAGTATGTCTGAAGCACTTATTCCCATGATCTGTTATTTATATTTGTTATTTATATGACATGTATTACTACTGTGAAGCGCTATGTACATTTTATGGCGCTATACAAATAAAGACATACATACATACACAGTTATCCCCCCCTACATAATATGATTACCCTCTTATACACTTCAGCTATCTCCCGTACGTACTAATTTGATCACTCTCTTGTACACGGGTATCCCCCATACATTGTAATGGGATCACCCTCTTATACACATCAAGTATCCCCATACATTGTAATGGGATCACCCTCTTATACACATCAATTATCCCTATACAGGCAGTGCTCAGTTATGTGTACATTGTAATGGGATAACCGTCATACACATCAATTATCCCTATAGATGTGTATAGGAGTGTGATCCATTTACAATCAGGTGGCACAATACATTTGAATGGGATCTGTAAAATTATTGCTTGGAGCATGAAATATTTCCGATTTATTGCTAAAACTAGAGGTGTTTTGCTTTCTTACTGAGGTTGCATGCTACCAAACCCCAGCTGGGGGACAGCGATTTAGAGTCCACATAGAGAGTGGCTCAGCGTAAAGACACTGACTGATAACACTGACACTGAATGTGAATCGGGAACCTGGTTCAATGCCCGGTGTCGGCTCCTTGTGACCTTGGGCAAGTCACTTTATCTCCCTGTGTCTCAGCCACCAATAACATAGATTGTAAGCTCCACGGGACACGTGCCTGCAAAATGTCTCTGTAAAGTGCTACGTAAAACTATCAGCGCTATTATACAAGAACATGCTATTATTATTATTATCTACTATTGTTAGTATTTGCTCTTCAATTCTGTTTGTGTGTGTGTGCTTTTTCTAGTGTTCAAACCAATGATTTCCTTGTTCGGTACTTCCTGAGGTTACAATGGTAGTTTAAATGGCACTAGGTGTGTGAGAGCTTTATTTTACTTTCCCGGACACTTCCTGTTTTAAATGCTTAGAGCATCATATTTTAATAATAACAGAATTGGAAAGGGTAAGAAGAGGCGTATTTTAATAATCAAACTACATCCTATTTAATGGGTCACATTTAGGGGAATTACACCATTTAAAAAAAAAAAAAATATAGGTACATGTAAATATTTTAAATAATTTTTTTGCTCCATTTGTTTCCATAGCAAGCAAATACTTAGCAGCGTTTTACTGTCTAATGTACTTTGTGCACAGACTGTAAGCGGGCTCGTGCTGGTAAATAGTTGCTCTGGGTCTTCCCTTTGTTTAAACGAGTTATATACTGCCATCATTAGTCAGAGACGCAGGGGAGAGCAGCGAGGGGAAGTACTCGGGACCCAGAGATCATAGAAACACATTCATCTTTACTCTGGGAACACCACGTGAAACGTTTCCTGTAAGGACCATTTCATATCGCTAAAGAAGTGGGGTACATCGCAGAGTTGTGTAAAACCCTTCTTTTTATGTGACGGCATCTCTGTGCCGCTCTGAAAGGAAGAATGAAACTGGTTAAACAGTAACTGAGACGCCTGTGTAGCAGCCAAAGAAGCCCTGTTACTTGGGAGCAGAGCGGGGCGCCGCTCCCTCCCGCCTGTATGTGTATGTGAGTCATGCTGCTGGACTTGTGATTAGTGCCTCTGAGTCCGGGTGTGGTTCTTTGTTACAGACTCTTCCAGTTGCAGAAAGCTCCGTGTTCGGGGTCAGCCTCTGTAATCCAGCTTTTCCATACCCTATATCTGTCTCTTTATATCTAGTGGACAGATGGGTAGGAGCCAACTGCAAAGGTGTATCTATAGAAGCACATGTAGTGCGCAGCATTGTCCCTTCTGCTGTGATGTGTCGGGATATAGTGTGGTATTCTGTGCCTTCAAGTTCTGTGTGTGTTTTGTATGTATATCTTCATTTATATAGCGCCAAAAGTGTACTCAGCGCTTCACAAAGAATACAGTACAAGGAATTATAATAACACAATAAGCGCAGCAAAATCAGATAATAGGAAAGGAAATCCCTGCCCCGAAGAGCTTACAATCTAAGTGTATATATGTGTTTTCTTGTGCAGAAAGTATGCAAGCTATACTGGTGATGTGAATGGGCTCAGCCTGGCGTGCGTGTGTGCGTGTGTTTAAAGATATTGTGCATGATGCAGCGTGAATAAAAAAATGACAATTGGGAGTAAAAGAGGTTAGTGATGGTAGGTATGTATGTATGTTATGTATGTATGTATGTATGTGTCTTTCTCTCTCTCTCATTTTATTGGTGGCTGTGGTTCAGTCTTTTCTGTAAGTGGGGGCTCTGCATTATTTTATTAAAACCCCATTGTATTTTGCTCTGATTCTGTGCGGTTCACATGATGTGTAAATTTTTCTGTATTTCCAAGGACCATATAAAAAAATCCACCAAAGCAGGGACCAGCAGTGATGATAGGGTATACGAGGACTGATTGTGTACTCGGCGTATGTGTGTTTGGGGAGGTTACTGCGTGTGGCTGTTTGGAAGAGCAGGTACATAGGAGGTTCAAGGGACCGCGCACTTTTTTGGTATGTTTGTGCTCTTTCCACACACCCCTGTTATACACTGTGAATACTTCTGACACATTGTAAGATATATTTTTTTTTTACTGAACCCTAGACCCCAAGCTCCAACACCAGGATGAGTGTGGAGGCCACGGGAAAGCCCCTGAAAGTGGGCTCCAGAGTGGAGGTGATCGGGAAGGGTCACCGTGGGACCGTGGCTTACGTCGGGGCCACTCTTTTCGCCACCGGAAAATGGGTGGGAGTCATCTTGGACGACTCCAAGGGCAAGAACGACGGCACTGTACAGGGGAGAAAATACTTCACCTGCGAGGAGAACCATGGTATATTTGTACGGCAGTCACAGGTAACCAGAAATACCCCCAAATCAGACCTGTATTAAAAAAGGTGGCGTGCAGGGTAAACAAGGGGGGAATGCGGGCTACCAGCAAAGCCATCCAGATATACTCCAGCAGATCAAACATTGGGGTTTTCCGTCTGTGGGGACCAAGCATCTCAAAGTCATGCGTAGGTTCCTGGTATCTCATCACACGTACAGTAAATATAGATTCTTTTTATATGCTGTTAGTTTACCTGACGAACATATTCAGGGCAGGAAACGTTGTCTTGTGTTCTTGTGTAAAACAATAAAATATGATGAACTCATCGGGGAGGCTGCAGGAAGAACCCTCCATGTTTGTTGTGCTTGTTTGCTAATGTCAGAGATGCTCCTTCGGCTGTTATGTACATTACAGGGCATCTGAAGTCTCTCCCTAATGCTGGAGAGACTTGCACTTCACGGGAACTACATTTTTAAGTCGGTAGAAAAATCCTTCTGAGGAAACATTGTTCTAAGATGTCATCCATCTGTACAACTGCGCTGCATTCCTCTGCATTCCTCTGCATTCCTCTGCATCCCTCTGCATCCATCTGTACAACAGCGCCGCATTCCTCTGCATCCATCTGTACAACAGCGCCGCATTCCTCTGCATCCATCTGTACAACAGCGCTGCATTCCTCTGCATCCCTCTGCATCCATCTGTACAACTGCGCTGCATTCCTCTGCATCCCTCTGCATCCATCTGTACAACTGCGCTGCATTCCTCTGCATCCCTCTGCATCCATCTGTACAACAGCGCCGCATTCCTCTGCATCCATCTGTACAACAGCGCCGCATTCCTCTGCATCCATCTGTACAACAGCGCCGCATTCCTCTGCATTCCTCTGCATCCATCTGTACAACAGCGCTGCATTCCTCTGCATCCATCTGTACAACAGCGCCGCATTCCTCTGCATTCCTCTGCATTCCTCTGTACAACAGCGCCGCATTCCTCTGCATTCCTCTGCATTCATCTGTACAACAGCGCCGCATTCCTCTGCATCCCTCTGCATTCATCTGTACAACAGCGCTGCATTCCTCTGCATTCCTCTGCATTCATCTGTACAACAGCGCCGCATTCCTCTGCATCCCTCTGCATTCCTCTGTACAACAGCGCTGCATTCCTCTGCATTCCTCTGCATTCCTCTGTACAACAGCGCTGCATTCCTCTGCATTCCTCTGCATTCCTCTGTACAACAGCGCCGCATTCCTCTGCATCCATCTGCATCCATCTGTACAACAGCGCCGCATTCCTCTGCATTCCTCTGCATCCATCTGTACAACAGCGCCGCATCCCTCTGCATTCCTCTGCATCCATCTGTACAACAGCGCCGCATTCCTCTGCATCCATCTGCATCCATCTGTACAACAGCGCCGCATTCCTCTGCATTCCTCTGCATCCATCTGTACAACTGCGCTGCATTCCTCTGCATCCCTCTGCATCCATCTGTACAACAGCGCCGCATTCCTCTGCATCCATCTGTACAACAGCGCCGCATTCCTCTGCATTCCTCTGCATCCATCTGTACAACAGCGCCGCATCCCTCTGCATTCCTCTGCATCCATCTGTACAACTGCGCTGCATTCCTCTGCATCCATCTGTACAACAGCGCCGCATTCCTCTGCATTCCTCTGCATTCCTCTGTACAACAGCGCTGCATTCCTCTGCATTCCTCTGCATTCCTCTGTACAACAGCGCCGCATTCCTCTGCATCCATCTGTACAACAGCGCCGCATTCCTCTGCATCCCTCTGCATTCCTCTGTACAACAGCGCCGCATTCCTCTGCATCCATCTGCATCCATCTGTACAACAGCGCCGCATTCCTCTGCATTCCTCTGCATCCATCTGTACAACTGCGCTGCATTCCTCTGCATCCCTCTGCATCCATCTGTACAACAGCGCCGCATTCCTCTGCATCCATCTGTACAACAGCGCCGCATCCCTCTGCATCCATCTGTACAACAGCGCTGCATTCCTCTGCATCCCTCTGCATCCATCTGTACAACTGCGCTGCATTCCTCTGCATCCCTCTGCATCCATCTGTACAACTGCGCTGCATTCCTCTGCATCCCTCTGCATCCATCTGTACAACAGCGCCGCATTCCTCTGCATCCATCTGTACAACAGCGCCGCATTCCTCTGCATCCATCTGTACAACAGCGCCGCATTCCTCTGCATTCCTCTGCATCCATCTGTACAACAGCGCTGCATTCCTCTGCATCCATCTGTACAACTGCGCTGCATTCCTCTGCATTCCTCTGCATTCCTCTGTACAACAGCGCTGCATTCCTCTGCATTCCTCTGCATTCCTCTGTACAACAGCGCCGCATTCCTCTGCATCCATCTGCATCCATCTGTACAACAGCGCCGCATTCCTCTGCATTCCTCTGCATCCATCTGTACAACAGCGCCGCATTCCTCTGCATTCCTCTGCATCCATCTGTACAACAGCGCCGCATTCCTCTGCATCCATCTGCATCCATCTGTACAACAGCGCCGCATTCCTCTGCATTCCTCTGCATCCATCTGTACAACTGCGCTGCATTCCTCTGCATCCCTCTGCATTCCTCTGCATCCCTCTGCATCCATCTGTACAACAGCGCCGCATTCCTCTGCATCCCTCTGCATCCATCTGTACAACAGCGCCGCATTCCTCTGCATTCCTCTGCATCCATCTGTACAACTGCGCTGCATTCCTCTGCATCCCTCTGCATCCATCTGTACAACAGCGCCGCATTCCTCTGCATCCATCTGTACAACAGCGCCGCATTCCTCTGCATTCCTCTGCATCCATCTGTACAACAGCGCCGCATCCCTCTGCATTCCTCTGCATCCATCTGTACAACTGCGCTGCATTCCTCTGCATCCCTCTGCATCCATCTGTACAACAGCGCCGCATTCCTCTGCATTCCTCTGCATTCCTCTGTACAACAGCGCTGCATTCCTCTGCATTCCTCTGCATTCCTCTGTACAACAGCGCCGCATTCCTCTGCATTCCTCTGCATCCTTCTGTACAACAGCGCTGCATTCCTCTGCATCCCTCTGCATTCCTCTGTACAACAGCGCCGCATTCCTCTGCATCCATCTGCATCCATCTGTACAACAGCGCCGCATTCCTCTGCATTCCTCTGCATCCATCTGCATCCATCTGTACAACTGCGCTGCATTCCTCTGCATCCCTCTGCATCCATCTGTACAACAGCGCCGCATTCCTCTGCATCCATCTGTACAACAGCGCCGCATTCCTCTGCATTCCTCTGCATCCATCTGTACAACTGCGCTGCATTCCTCTGCATCCCTCTGCATCCATCTGTACAACAGCGCCGCATTCCTCTGCATTCCTCTGCATTCCTCTGTACAACAGCGCTGCATTCCTCTGCATCCATCTGCATCCATCTGTACAACAGCGCCGCATTCCTCTGCATTCCTCTGCATCCATCTGTACAACAGCGCCGCATCCCTCTGCATTCCTCTGCATCCATCTGTACAACAGCGCCGCATTCCTCTGCATCCATCTGTACAACAGCGCCGCATTCCTCTGCATTCCTCTGCATCCATCTGTACAACAGCGCCGCATCCCTCTGCATTCCTCTGCATCCATCTGTACAACAGCGCCGCATTCCTCTGCATCCATCTGCATCCATCTGTACAACAGCGCCGCATTCCTCTGCATCCATCTGCATCCATCTGTACAACAGCGCCGCATTCCTCTGCATCCATCTGCATCCATCTGTACAACAGCGCCGCATTCCTCTGCATCCCTCTGCATCCATCTGTACAACAGCGCCGCATTCCTCTGCATTCCTCTGCATCCATCTGTACAACAGCGCCGAATCCCTCTGCATCCCTCTGCATCCATCTGTACAACAGCGCCGCATTCCTCTGCATCCCTCTGCATCCATCTGTACAACAGCGCCGCATTCCTCTGCATCCATCTGTACAACAGCGCCGCATTCCTCTGCATCCCTCTGCATTCCTCTGTACAGCAGCGCTGCATTCCTCTGCATCCATCTGTACAACAGCGCCGCATCCCTCTGCATCCCTCTGCATCCATCTGTACAACAGCGCCGCATTCCTCTGCATCCATCTGTACAACAGCGCCGCATTCCTCTGCATTCCTCTGCATCCATCTGTACAACAGCGCTGCATTCCTCTGCATTCCTCTGCATCCATCTGTACAACAGCGCCGCATCCCTCTGCATTCCTCTGCATCCATCTGTACAACTGCGCTGCATTCCTCTGCATCCCTCTGCATCCATCTGTACAACAGCGCCGCATTCCTCTGCATTCCTCTGCATTCCTCTGTACAACAGCGCTGCATTCCTCTGCATCCATCTGCATCCATCTGTACAACAGCGCCGCATTCCTCTGCATTCCTCTGCATCCATCTGTACAACAGCGCCGCATCCCTCTGCATTCCTCTGCATCCATCTGTACAACAGCGCCGCATTCCTCTGCATCCATCTGTACAACAGCGCCGCATTCCTCTGCATTCCTCTGCATCCATCTGTACAACAGCGCCGCATCCCTCTGCATCCATCTGCATCCATCTGTACAACAGCGCCGCATTCCTCTGCATCCATCTGCATCCATCTGTACAACAGCGCCGCATTCCTCTGCATCCCTCTGCATCCATCTGTACAACAGCGCCGCATTCCTCTGCATTCCTCTGCATCCATCTGTACAACAGCGCCGCATTCCTCTGCATTCCTCTGCATCCATCTGTACAACAGCGCCGAATCCCTCTGCATCCCTCTGCATTCCTCTGCATCCATCTGTACAACAGCGCCGCATTCCTCTGCATCCATCTGCATCCATCTGTACAACAGCGCCGCATTCCTCTGCATCCATCTGCATCCATCTGTACAACAGCGCCGCATTCCTCTGCATCCCTCTGCATCCATCTGTACAACAGCGCCGCATTCCTCTGCATTCCTCTGCATCCATCTGTACAACAGCGCCGCATTCCTCTGCATTCCTCTGCATCCATCTGTACAACAGCGCCGCATTCCTCTGCATTCCTCTGCATCCATCTGTACAACAGCGCCGCATCCCTCTGCATCCCTCTGCATCCATCTGTACAACAGCGCCGCATTCCTCTGCATCCCTCTGCATCCATCTGTACAACAGCGCCGCATTCCTCTGCATCCATCTGTACAACAGCGCCGCATTCCTCTGCATCCCTCTGCATTCCTCTGTACAGCAGCGCTGCATTCCTCTGCATCCATCTGTACAACAGCGCCGCATCCCTCTGCATCCCTCTGCATCCATCTGTACAACAGCGCCGCATTCCTCTGCATCCATCTGTACAACAGCGCCGCATTCCTCTGCATCCCTCTGCATTCCTCTGTACAGCAGCGCTGCATTCCTCTGCATCCATCTGTACAACAGCGCCGCATCCCTCTGCATCCCTCTGCATCCATCTGTACAACAGCGCCGCATCCCTCTGCATTCCTCTGCATTCCTCTGCATCCATCTGTACAACAGCGCCGCATTCCTCTGCATCCATCTGTACAACAGCGCCGCATTCCTCTGCATTCCTCTGCATCCATCTGTACAACAGCGCCGCATTCCTCTGCATTCCTCTGCATCCATCTGTACAACAGCGCCGAATCCCTCTGCATCCCTCTGCATTCCTCTGCATCCATCTGTACAACAGCGCCGCATTCCTCTGCATCCATCTGCATCCATCTGTACAACAGCGCCGCATTCCTCTGCATCCATCTGCATCCATCTGTACAACAGCGCCGCATTCCTCTGCATCCCTCTGCATCCATCTGTACAACAGCGCCGCATTCCTCTGCATTCCTCTGCATCCATCTGTACAACAGCGCCGCATTCCTCTGCATTCCTCTGCATCCATCTGTACAACAGCGCCGAATCCCTCTGCATCCCTCTGCATCCATCTGTACAACAGCGCCGCATTCCTCTGCATCCCTCTGCATCCATCTGTACAACAGCGCCGCATTCCTCTGCATCCATCTGTACAACAGCGCCGCATTCCTCTGCATCCCTCTGCATTCCTCTGTACAGCAGCGCTGCATTCCTCTGCATCCATCTGTACAACAGCGCCGCATCCCTCTGCATCCCTCTGCATCCATCTGTACAACAGCGCCGCATTCCTCTGCATCCATCTGTACAACAGCGCCGCATTCCTCTGCATTCCTCTGCATCCATCTGTACAACAGCGCTGCATTCCTCTGCATTCCTCTGCATCCATCTGTACAACAGCGCCGCATCCCTCTGCATTCCTCTGCATCCATCTGTACAACTGCGCTGCATTCCTCTGCATCCCTCTGCATCCATCTGTACAACAGCGCCGCATTCCTCTGCATTCCTCTGCATTCCTCTGTACAACAGCGCTGCATTCCTCTGCATCCATCTGCATCCATCTGTACAACAGCGCCGCATTCCTCTGCATTCCTCTGCATCCATCTGTACAACAGCGCCGCATCCCTCTGCATTCCTCTGCATCCATCTGTACAACAGCGCCGCATTCCTCTGCATCCATCTGTACAACAGCGCCGCATTCCTCTGCATTCCTCTGCATCCATCTGTACAACAGCGCCGCATCCCTCTGCATCCATCTGCATCCATCTGTACAACAGCGCCGCATTCCTCTGCATCCATCTGCATCCATCTGTACAACAGCGCCGCATTCCTCTGCATCCCTCTGCATCCATCTGTACAACAGCGCCGCATTCCTCTGCATTCCTCTGCATCCATCTGTACAACAGCGCCGCATTCCTCTGCATTCCTCTGCATCCATCTGTACAACAGCGCCGAATCCCTCTGCATCCCTCTGCATTCCTCTGCATCCATCTGTACAACAGCGCCGCATTCCTCTGCATCCATCTGCATCCATCTGTACAACAGCGCCGCATTCCTCTGCATCCATCTGCATCCATCTGTACAACAGCGCCGCATTCCTCTGCATCCCTCTGCATCCATCTGTACAACAGCGCCGCATTCCTCTGCATTCCTCTGCATCCATCTGTACAACAGCGCCGCATTCCTCTGCATTCCTCTGCATCCATCTGTACAACAGCGCCGCATTCCTCTGCATTCCTCTGCATCCATCTGTACAACAGCGCCGCATCCCTCTGCATCCCTCTGCATCCATCTGTACAACAGCGCCGCATTCCTCTGCATCCCTCTGCATCCATCTGTACAACAGCGCCGCATTCCTCTGCATCCATCTGTACAACAGCGCCGCATTCCTCTGCATCCCTCTGCATTCCTCTGTACAGCAGCGCTGCATTCCTCTGCATCCATCTGTACAACAGCGCCGCATCCCTCTGCATCCCTCTGCATCCATCTGTACAACAGCGCCGCATTCCTCTGCATCCATCTGTACAACAGCGCCGCATTCCTCTGCATCCCTCTGCATTCCTCTGTACAGCAGCGCTGCATTCCTCTGCATCCATCTGTACAACAGCGCCGCATCCCTCTGCATCCCTCTGCATCCATCTGTACAACAGCGCCGCATCCCTCTGCATTCCTCTGCATTCCTCTGCATCCATCTGTACAACAGCGCTGCATTCCTCGGCATTCCTCGGCATTCCTCTGCATCCATCTGTACAATAGCGCTGCATTCCTCGGCATTCCTCGGCATTCCTCGGCATTCCTCTGCATCCATCTGTACAACAGCGCTGCATTCCTCGGCATTCCTCTGCATCCATCTGTACAACAGCGCTGCATTCCTCGGCATTCCTCGGCATTCCTCTGCATTCCTCTGCATTCCTCTGCATTCTGCATCCCTCTGCATCCCCCTCTGCATACCCCCTCTGCATCCCCCCTCTGCATCCCCCCTCTGCATCCCCCCTCTGCATCCCCCCTCTGCATCCCCCCTCTGCATCCCCCCTCTGCATCCCCCCTCTGCATCCCCCCTCTGCATCCCCCCTCTGCATCCCCCCTCTTTATTCCCGGAGCCATGCCCGGCCCCGGGTTCCCAGGAAACGTACCGGTAAAATTAGCCTGGTTTATCCCACGCGTCCCACAGACCAATAGGAAGCTTCACTGTGTAACATGGCGGCTTCCTATTGGCCCCGGTGACGCTACGGATTGGAACCGCTATTTTATTTCCCATGGTGGGGATCGAAACACTTATATTTACTTGTAAGTTTCTGGGGAACGTAGTGAGCGACAAGAACCAGAACCCCAAGGAGAGCACTCGTACACAAACCAGAACCCCAAGGAGAGCACTCGTACACAAACCAGAACCCCAAGGAGAGCACTCGTACACAAACCAGAACCCCAAGGAGAGCACTCGTACACAAACCAGAACCCCAAGGAGAGCACTCGTACACAAACCAGAACCCCAAGGAGAGCACTCGTACACAAACCAGAACCCCAAGGAGAGCACTCGTACACAAACCAGAACCCCAAGGAGAGCACTCGTACACAAACCAGAACCCCAAGGAGAGCACTCGTACACGAACCAGAACCCCAAGGAGAGCACTCGTACACGAACCAGAACCCCAAGGAGAGCACTCGTACACGAACCAGAACCCCAAGGAGAGCACTCGTACACTGTGAGTCACAGGTACAGAGGACAGTGTACTGTATGCTGGGTGAAATAATGAAATAGGTAAAACACTTTATTGGGAGTAGTTACTCAAATAAAATAGGACGCTGTGGGGTCAGGGTGGTGACTCAGTGAGAGCCAATGTGGCAGCGAAGGATGAAACTGGTCGGATGCACAGTATAGTAGCCAAGTAACTACCCCTTGCTCAGAAGGAGGTACCTCCCCTGTCCCCAGTTCCTTTTCCCTCCCCCCCAGTTCTAAGTTTCTAGGGAACACGGGACTTCACAGAGCTGAAAATAGCACGTTTTAACTCGGGGGACCGCCTGCCTCCACTCCTGGTATAGTACAAAATTCGGGGGGTTTCAGAAAAAGGGGTAACTGCAATCCGGCTTTCCTTTTTATTGATATTTTTAAGGGTTATAAGTTTGAAGCAGGGGGGTCTCCACGTTAATTTCAGCTCCAGGGACCCCTTGCTTCCCGAGATACCTCCGTAGGGGGTGCCGGAACCAGCTGCGGCTGGCCTATCGAAATGGCGGCTTTAGAGCTCCTGCAGGCCAATAGGAAGCAGTGACATCATCCCTTGCGGCTTCCTATTGGCCCGGGTGACCGGGACATTTAAATTTGCGGCACTTCTACTGGCGCCCCCTATGGTGGTAAGTATCTCGGAGCAAGGGGTCCCCAGAGCTGAAATTACTGATGTTCAACTCCGGAGACCCCTGCTCCCCACCTAGGGGTGATTTTCTGGGGGGGCTGAGCATTTGCTCCTTTAAGATGCCCAGGCAAACAATGTGTGCTGCCATGTTTAGCCGTACAACTCGCAATGCTTTTGGTCTGTACTCTTTGTACACAACCATCCAAGAACAGGTTGCTGTGTAGCCAACACTCCCTGAAGTTAATCTGGAGTCAGCAGAGACTGTTCTCAGTTTAAACGAGCCTTTGTTAAAGTAAATCCTGTGCAGAAACTTGTTTACTGGCTAAATAGGGTTTACAGAGGTGCAGCGTTTCAAGACCATTCAAACCTCTGGCAGTCGCATACTAAGAGAAGCTGAAATATACAGATCTCCTTATATATTAATAGATCTGGGGCGCAGGGTTCTCGGTGATCTGCTGTGTTCCCTGCAGACTTTAATCGTGGTCTGCAAGATCCTTCCAAATTCAGCTCTCTTAGGCCTCGGACACGCTTACCGCTGGCGTGCTGAGGCGCGCTGAGGCTCAGGGAAAGCGGGTGCTTTCCCTGGCCTTGCGGTTGCTTACCGCACGCGCAATCAGCAGGCCGTCAGGGGGCGGGCTGGGGGCGGGCACGTCACTGGCCGGGGGCGGGCCAGTGACGTCACGGAGCTGGTTCGCCCTCATTGGGCGAACCGCTCACGTGACCGGCCTGTCTAGCCGGCAAGCGGGGGAATTTTAAATTCCCCTAAGACCTGCGCTTCCGCAAGCGCGCGGAAGCGCAGGTGAGCCCCTACTAAAGCCGCTCTAATTGCGGCTGTAGGGGCTCAGTGCTGAGCGGGAGCGCGCGTCAGCACGCTTCCGCAAGCAAGCGCCAAACATGTCCGGGGCCTTAGACCCTGAGCAGGAAGTCAGGCTGCTTCCGTGTGCCATGTCCCAGATCTGTATACGTGTGATCCCTATATGGGTATTGTACTCCCATTCTGTACACTGCGTGTGCCGTGTCCCAGATCTGTATACATGTGATCCCTATATGGGTATTGTACTCCCATTCTGTACACTGCGTGTGCCGTGTCCCAGATCTGTATACATGTGATCCCTATATGGGTATTGTACTCCCATTCTGTACACTGCGTGTGCCATGTCCCAGATCTGTATACGTGTGATCCCTATATGGGTATTGTACTCCCATTCTGTACACTGCGTGTGCCGTGTCCCAGATCTGTATACATGTGATCCCTATATGGGTATTGTACTCCCATTCTGTACACTGCGTGTGCCATGTCTCAGATCTGTATACATGTGATCCCTATATGGGTATTGTACTCCCATTCTGTACACTGCGTGTGCCGTGTCCCAGATCTGTATACATGTGATCCCTATATGGGTATTGTACTCCCATTCTGTACACTGCGTGTGCCGTGTCCCAGATCTGTATACATGTGATCCCTATATGGGTATTGTACTCCCATTCTGTACACTGCGTGTGCCATGTCCCAGATCTGTATACATGTGATCCCTATATGGGTATTGTACTCCCATTCTGTACACTGCGTGTGCCATGTCCCAGATCTGTATATGTGTGATCCCTATATGGGTATTGTACTCCCATTCTGTACACTGCGTGTGCCGTGTCCCAGATCTGTATACATGTGATCCCTGTATGGGTATTGTACTCCCATTCTGTACACTGCGTGTGCCATGTCTCAGATCTGTATACATGTGATCCCTATATGGGTATTGTACTCCCATTCTGTACACTGCGTGTGCCATGTCTCAGATCTGTATACATGTGATCCCTATATGGGTATTGTACTCCCATTCTGTACACTGCGTGTGCCGTGTCCCAGATCTGTATACATGTGATCCCTATATGGGTATTGTACTCCCATTCTGTACACTGCGTGTGCCATGTCTCAGATCTGTATACATGTGATCCCTATATGGGTATTGTACTCCCATTCTGTACACTGCGTGTGCCGTGTCCCAGATCTGTATACATGTGATCCCTATATGGGTATTGTACTCCCATTCTGTACACTGCGTGTGCCGTGTCCCAGATCTGAGTGCATGTGATCCCTATATGGGTATTGTACTCCCATTCTGTACACTGCGTGTGCCATGTCCCAGATCTGTATACATGTGATCCCTATATGGGTATTGTACTCCCATTCTGTACACTGCGTGTGCCATGTCCCAGATCTGTATACATGTGATCCCTATATGGGTATTGTACTCCCATTCTGTACACTGCGTGTCCGTGTCCCAGATCTGTATACATGTGATCCCTATATGGGTATTGTACTCCCATTCTGTACACTGCGTGTGCCATGTCTCAGATCTGTATACATGTGATCCCTATATGGGTATTGTACTCCCAATCTGTACACTGCGTGTGCCGTGTCCCAGATCTGTATACATGTGATCACTATATGGGTATTGTACTCCCATTCTGTACACTGCGTGTCCGTGTCCCAGATCTGTATACATGTGATCCCTATATGGGTATTGTACTCACATTCTGTACACTGCGTGTGCCATGTCCCAGATCTGTATACATGTGATCACTATATGGGTATTGTACTCCCATTCTGTACACTGCGTGTGCCATGTCTCAGATCTGTATACATGTGATCCCTATATGGGTATTGTACTCCCATTCTGTACACTGCGTGTGCCGTGTCCCAGATCTGTATACATGTGATCCCTATATGGGTATTGTACTCCCATTCTGTACACTGCGTGTGCCATGTCCCAGATCTGTATACATGTGATCCCTATATGAGTATTGTACTCCCATTCTGTACACTGCGTGTCCGTGTCCCAGATCTGAGTACATGTGATCCCTATATGAGTATTGTACTCCCATTCTGTACACTGCGTGTGCCGTGTCCCAGATCTGTGTACATGTGATCCCTATATGGGTATTGTACTCCCATTCTGTACACTGCGTGTGCCATGTCTCAGATCTGTATACATGTGATCCCTATATGGGTATTGTACTCCCATTCTGTACACTGCGTGTGCCGTGTCCCAGATCTGTATACATGTGATCCCTATATGGGTATTGTACTCCCTTTCTGTACACTGCGTGTCCGTGTCCCAGATCTGAGTACATGTGATCCCTATATGAGTATTGTACTCCCATTCTGTACACTGCGTGTGCCGTGTCCCAGATCTGTATACATGTGGTCATTATATGGGTATTGTACACCCATTCTGTACACTGCGTGTGCCATGTCCCAGATCTGTATACATGTGATCCCTATATGGGTATTGTACTCCCATTCTGTACACTGCGTGTGCCGTGTCCCAGATCTGTATACATGTGATCCCTATATGGGTATTGTACTCCCATTCTGTACACTGCGTGTGCCGTGTCCCAGATCTGTATACATGTGATCCCTATATGGGTATTGTACTCCCATTCTGTACACTGCGTGTGCCGTGTCCCAGATCTGTATACATGTGATCCCTGTATGGGTATTGTACTCCCATTCTGTACACTGCGTGTGCCGTGTCCCAGATCTGTATACATGTGATCCCTGTATGGGTATTGTACTCCCATTCTGTACACTGCGTGTGCCATGTCCCAGATCTGTATACATGTGATCCCTATATTGGTATTGTACTCCCATTCTGTACACTGCGTGTGCCATGTCCCAGATCTGTATACATGTGATCCCTATATGAGTATTGTACTCCCATTCTGTACACTGCGTGTCCGTGTCCCAGATCTGAGTACATGTGATCCCTATATGGGTATTGTACTCCCATTCTGTACACTGCGTGTGCCATGTCCCAGATCTGTATACATGTGATCCCTATACGGGTATTGTACTCCCATTCTGTACACTGCGTGTGCCATGTCCCAGATCTGTATACATGTGATCCCTATACGGGTATTGTACTCCCATTCTGTACACTGCGTGTGCCGTGTCCCAGATCTGTATACATGTGATCCCTATACGGGTATTGTACTCCCATTCTGTACACTGCGTGTGCCATGTCCCAGATCTGAGTACATGTGATCCCTATATGGGTATTGTACTCCCATTCTGTACACTGCGTGTGCCGTGTCCCAGATCTGTATACATGTGATCCCTATATGGGTATTGTACTCCCATTCTGTACACTGCGTGTGCCGTGTCTCAGATCTGTATACATGTGATCCCTATATGGGTATTGTACTCCCATTCTGTACACTGCGTGTGCCATGTCCCAGATCTGTATACATGTGATCACTATATGGGTATTGTACTCCCATTCTGTACACTGCGTGTGCCGTGTCCCAGATCTGTATACATGTGATCCCTGTATGGGTATTGTACTCCCATTCTGTACACTGCGTGTGCCATGTCCCAGATCTGTATACATGTGATCCCTATATTGGTATTGTACTCCCATTCTGTACACTGCGTGTGCCGTGTCCCAGATCTGTATACGTGTGATCACTATATTGGTATTGTACTCCCATTCTGTACACTGCGTGTGCCGTGTCCCAGATCTGAGTGCATGTGATCCCTATATGGGTATTGTACTCCCATTCTGTACACTGCGTGTGCCATGTCCCAGATCTGTATACATGTGATCCCTATATGAGTATTGTACTCCCATTCTGTACACTGCGTGTCCGTGTCCCAGATCTGAGTACATGTGATCCCTATATGGGTATTGTACTCCCATTCTGTACACTGCGTGTGCCATGTCCCAGATCTGTATACATGTGATCCCTATACGGGTATTGTACTCCCATTCTGTACACTGCGTGTGCCATGTCCCAGATCTGTATACATGTGATCCCTGTACGTGTATTGTACTCCCATTCTGTACACTGCGTGTGCCATGTCCCAGATCTGAGTGCATGTGATCCCTATATGGGTATTGTACTCCCATTCTGTACACTGCGTGTGCCGTGTCCCAGATCTGTATACATGTGATCCCTGTATGGGTATTGTACTCCCATTCTGTACACTGCGTGTGCCGTGTCCCAGATCTGTATACATGTGATCCCTATATGGGTATTGTTCTCCCATTCTGTACACTGCGTGTGCCGTGTCTCAGATCTGTATACATGTGATCCCTATATGGGTATTGTACTCCCATTCTGTACACTGCGTGTGCCATGTCCCAGATCTGTATACATGTGATCACTATATGGGTATTGTACTCCCATTCTGTACACTGCGTGTGCCGTGTCCCAGATCTGTATACATGTGATCCCTATACGGGTATTGTACTCCCATTCTGTACACTGCGTGTGCCATGTCCCAGATCTGTATACATGTGATCCCTATATGGGTATGGTACTCCCATTCTGTACACTGCGTGTGCCATGTCCCAGATCTGTATACATGTGATCCCTATATGGGTATTGTACTCCCATTCTGTACACTGCGTGTGCCATGTCCCAGATCTGTATACATGTGATCCCTATATGGGTATGGTACTCCCATTCTGTACACTGCGTGTGCCGTGTTCCAGATCTGTATACATGTGATCCCTATATGGGTATTGTACTCCCATTCTGTACACTGCGTGTGCCGTGTCCCAGATCTGAGTACATGTGATCCCTATATGGGTATTGTACTCCCATTCTGTACACTGCGTGTGCCGTGTCCCAGATCTGAGTGCATGTGATCCCTATATGGGTATTGTACTCCCATTCTGTACACTGCGTGTGCCATGTCCCAGATCTGTATACATGTGATCCCTATATGGGTATTGTACTCCCATTCTGTACACTGCGTGTGCCATGTCTCAGATCTGTATATGTGTGATCCCTATATGGGTATTGTACTCCCATTCTGTACACTGCGTGTGCCATGTCTCAGATCTGTATATGTGTGATCCCTATATGGGTATTGTACTCCCATTCTGTACACTGTGTGTGCCGTGTCCCAGATCTGTATATGTGTGATCCCTATATGGGTATTGTACTCCCATTCTGTACACTGCGTGTGCCGTGTCCCAGATCTGTATACGTGTGATCCCTATATGGATATTGTACTCCCATTCTGTACACTGCGTGTGCCGTGTCCCAGATCTGTATACGTGTGATCCCTATATGGGTATTGTACTCCCATTCTGTACACTGCGTGTGCCATGTCTCAGATCTGTATACATGTGATCCCTATATGGGTATTGTACTCCCATTCTGTACACTGCGTGTGCCATGTCTCAGATCTGTATATGTGTGATCTGTATATGTGTGATCCCTATATGGGTATTGTACTCCCATTCTGTACACTGTGTGTGCCGTGTCCCAGATCTGTATACGTGTGATCCCTATATGGATATTGTACTCCCATTCTGTACACTGCGTGTGCCGTGTCCCAGATCTGTATACGTGTGATCCCTATATGGGTATTGTACTCCCATTCTGTACACTGCGTGTGCCGTGTCCCAGATCTGTATACATGTGATCCCTGTATGGGTATTGTACTCCCATTCTGTACACTGCGTGTGCCATGTCCCAGATCTGAGTACATGTGATCCCTATATGGGTATTGTACTCCCATTCTGTACACTGCGTGTGCCGTGTCCCAGATCTGTATACGTGTGATCCCTATATGGGTATTGTACTCCCATTCTGTACACTGCGTGTGCCGTGTCCCAGATCTGTATACATGTGATCACTATATGGGTATTGTACTCCCATTCTGTACACTGCGTGTGCCGTGTCCCAGATCTGTATACATGTGATCCCTATACGGATATTGTACTCCCATTCTGTACACTGCGTGTGCCATGTCCCAGATCTGTATACATGTGATCACTATATGGGTATTGTACTCCCATTCTGTACACTGCGTGTGCCATGTCCCAGATCTGTATACATGTGATCACTATATGGGTATTGTACTCCCATTCTGTACACTGCGTGTGCCGTGTCCCAGATCTGAGTACATGTGATCTCTATATGGGTATTGTACTCCCAATCTGTACACTGCGTGTGCCGTGTCCCAGATCTGAGTACATGTGATCCCTATATGGGTATTGTACTCCCATTCTGTACACTGCGTGTGCCGTGTCCCAGATCTGAGTACATGTGATCTCTATATGGGTATTGTTCTCCCAATCTGTACACTGCGTGTGCCGTGTCCCAGATCTGTATACATGTGATCCCTATACGGGTATTGTACTCCCATTCTGTACACTGCGTGTGCCGTGTCCCAGATCTGAGTACATGTGATCTCTATATGGGTATTGTACTCCCAATCTGTACACTGCGTGTGCCGTGTCCCAGATCTGAGTACATGTGATCCCTATATGGGTATTGTACTCCCATTCTGTACACTGCGTGTGCCATGTCCCAGATCTGTATACATGTGATCCCTATATGGGTATTGTACTCCCATTCTGTACACTGCGTGTGCCGTGTCCCAGATCTGTATACATGTGATCCCTATATGGGTATTGTACTCCCATTCTGTACACTGCGTGTGCCGTGTCCCAGATCTGTATACATGTGATCCCTATACGGATATTGTACTCCCATTCTGTACACTGCGTGTGCCGTGTCCCAGATCTGAGTACATGTGATCTCTATATGGGTATTGTACTCCCTTTCTGTACACTGCGTGTGCCGTGTCCCAGATCTGAGTACATGTGATCCCTATATGGGTATTGTACTCCCATTCTGTACACTGCGTGTGCCATGTCCCAGATCTGTATACATGTGATCCCTATATGGGTATGGTACTCCCATTCTGTACACTGCGTGTACCATGTCCCAGATCTGAGTACATGTGATCCCTATATGGGTATTGTACTCCCATTCTGTACACTGCGTGTGCCATGTCTCAGATCTGAGTACATGTGATCCCTATATGGGAATTGTACTCACATTCTGTACACTGCGTGTGCGGTGTCCCAGATCTGTATACATGTGATCCCTATATGGGTATTGTACTCCCATTCTGTACACTGCGTGTGCCATGTCCCAGATCTTTATACATGTGATCCCTATATGAGTATTGTACTCCCATTCTGTACACTGCGTGTGCCGTGTCCCAGATCTGTATACATGTGATCCCTATATGGGTATTGTACTCCCATTCTGTACACTGCGTGTGCCGTGTCCCAGATCTGAGTACATGTGATCCCTATATGGGTATTGTACTCCCATTCTGTACACTGCGTGTGCCGTGTCCCAGATCTGTATACATGTGATCCCTATATGGGTATTGTACTCCCATTCTGTACACTGCGTGTGCCGTGTCCCAGATCTGAGTGCATGTGATCCCTATATGGGTATTGTACTCCCATTCTGTACACTGCGTGTGCCATGTCCCAGATCTGTATACATGTGATCCCTATATGGGTATTGTACTCCCATTCTGTACACTGCGTGTGCCATGTCCCAGATCTGTATACATGTGATCCCTATATGGGTATGGTACTCCCATTCTGTACACTGCGTGTGCCATGTTCCAGATCTGTATACATGTGATCCCTATATGGGTATTGTACTCCCATTCTGTACACTGCGTGTGCCGTGTCCCAGATCTGTGTACATGTGATCCCTATACGGGTATTGTACTCCCATTCTGTACACTGCGTGTGCCATGTCCCAGATCTGTATACGTGTGATCCCTATATGGGTATTGTACTCCCATTCTGTACACTGCGTGTGCCGTGTCCCAGATCTGTATACATGTGATCCCTATACGGGTATTGTACTCCCATTCTGTACACTGCGTGTGCCATGTCCCAGATCTGTATACGTGTGATCCCTATACGGGTATTGTACTCCCATTCTGTACACTGCGTGTGCCGTGTCCCAGATCTGTATACATGTGATCCCTATATGGGTATTGTACTCCCATTCTGTACACTGCGTGTGCCGTGTCCCAGATCTGTATACATGTGATCCCTGTATGGGTATTGTACTCCCATTCTGTACACTGCGTGTGCCGTGTCCCAGATCTGTATACATGTGATCCCTATATGGTTATTGTACTCCCATTCTGTACACTGCGTGTGCCGTGTCCCAGATCTGTATACATGTGATCCCTATATGGGTATTGTACTCCCATTCTGTACAATGCGTGTGCCGTGTCCCAGATCTGTATACATGTGATCCCTATACGGGTATTGTACTCCAATTCTGTACACTGCGTGTGCCATGTCCCTGATCTGTATACATGTGATCCCTATACGGGTATTGTACTCCCATTCTGTACACTGCGTGTGCCATGTCCCAGATCTGTATACATGTGATCCCTGTACGGGTATTGTACTCCCATTCTGTACACTGCGTGTGCCATGTCCCAGATCTGAGTGCATGTGATCCCTATATGGGTATTGTACTCCCATTCTGTACACTGCGTGTGCCGTGTCCCAGATCTGTATACATGTGATCCCTATATGAGTATTGTACTCCCATTCTGTACACTGCGTGTGCCGTGTCCCAGATCTGAGTACATGTGATCCCTATATGAGTATTGTACTCCCATTCTGTACACTGCGTGTGCCGTGTCCCAGATCTGTATACATGTGATCCCTGTATGGGTATTGTACTCCCATTCTGTACACTGCGTGTGCCGTGTCCCAGATCTGAGTACATGTGATCCCTATATGTGTATTGTACTCCCATTCTGTACACTGCGTGTGCCATGTCTCAGATCTATATACGTGTGATCCCTATATGGGTATTGTACTCCCATTCTGTACACTGCGTGTGCCATGTCCCAGATCTGTATACATGTGATCCCTATATGGGTATTGTACTCCCATTCTGTACACTGCATGTGCCGTGTCCCAGATCTGAGTACATGTGATCCCTATATGGGTATTGTACTCCCATTCTGTACACTGCGTGTGCCATGTCTCAGATCTGTATACATGTGATCCCTATATGGGTATTGTACTCCCATTCTGTACATTGCGTGTGCTGTGTCCCAGATCTGTATACATGTGATCCCTATATGGGTATTGTACTCCCATTCTGTACACTGCGTGTGCCATGTCCCAGATCTGTATACATGTGATCACTATATGGGTATTGTACTCCCATTCTGTACACTGCGTGTGCCGTGTCCCAGATCTGTATACATGTGATCCCTATATGGGTATTGTACTCCCATTCTGTACACTGCGTGTGCCATGTCTCAGATCTGTATACGTGTGATCCCTATATGGGTATTGTACTCCCATTCTGTACACTGCGTGTGCCGTGTCCCAGATCTGTATACATGTGATCCCTGTATGGGTATTGTACTCCCATTCTGTACACTGCGTGTGCCGTGTCCCAGATCTGAGTACATGTGATCCCTATATGGGTATTGTACTCCCATTCTGTACACTGCGTGTGCCGTGTCCCAGATCTGAGTGCATGTGATCCCTATATGGGTATTGTACTCCCATTCTGTACACTGCGTGTGCCGTGTCCCAGATCTGAGTACATGTGATCCCTATATGGGAATTGTACTCACATTCTGTACACTGCGTGTGCGGTGTCCCAGATCTGTATACATGTGATCCCTATATGAGTATTGTACTCCCATTCTGTACACTGCGTGTGCCATGTCTCAGATCTGTATATGTGTGATCCCTATATGGGTATTGTACTCCCATTCTGTACACTGCGTGTGCCGTGTCCCAGATCTGAGTGCATGTGATCCCTATATGGGTATTGTACTCCCATTCTGTACACTGCGTGTGCCGTGTCCCAGATCTGTATACATGTGATCCCTGTATGGGTATTGTACTCCCATTCTGTACACTGCGTGTGCCGTGTCCCAGATCTGAGTACATGTGATCACTATATGGGTATTGTACTCCCATTCTGTACACTGCGTGTGCCGTGTCCCAGATCTGAGTACATGTGATCCCTATATGGGTATTGTACTCCCATTCTGTACACTGCCGGGATCTGTGATAATGAAATGTGACCTCGGTATCCTGAGGGGATAAGGACATCCGGCACCCTCCGCTTCTATAATGCACATAGCTGTATCACCTTAACCCTGCGTTATGCAAACAGCTGTGTATAGCGGTACTGGGTATGGGTATACGCTTTTGACTCTCCAAAGTGCCTTTTCCGTACAGAATAAGGTCTTTGAAAACTTTTGAGCCCTTACAGGCCTTTTCTGCGAGATTACAATGCGTTTAAGGCCCTCGTAGAAGCAGCTGAAGGGATGGGTGAAAGCAGGGGTCCTCAAGACCACCCCCCAGCAGGTCAGTTTTCAGGATATCCCTGTTTCAGCACAGGTGGCTCAATCGGAGGCTCAGTCGAAGATTAAGCCACCTGTGCTGAAGCTGGGATATCCTGAAAACCTGACCTGTTGGTAGCTCTTGAGGACTGGAGTTGGCCGCCCCTGGGTTAAAGGTTAGCTACACAATGTGCGTTCAAATAGCTACACAATGTGCGTTCAAATATCAGACCGGAAAGTCTAACGCGGACAAATGACAGAAATTGAGATCAAATGTGCGCTGACTGAAAGCTGCTGGAATATATTTGTTTTTAGTGATGTGTGCAATTAGTTGTGTATGTGTTTTAATTGAAACGTGTTCAAACCCCCACCCCCAAAAAATAAATGCCATCAGAATGCCGTAGAAATAATGCAAGGAAAACTGGTGTGTAGACCATAAAACCTGACCTGTTGGTGGGGGGTGAGTGGAAAGGACCCAACAAGTCTGCATTGCATCCCAGGAAATACATCTCAATGTAGCTCTTAAAGCTGCAGACCAAGCAATGTCCTACATGTGTTTGTTTAATCAGTTTTCCACTATGAGAAAATACTTTTAAACATTTTTTATAAAAGACCGTTTTTAATGTATTCCAATACAACCAGCATTTTTGTTTCTATAGCAACCATTTACAATATCACACCCCCTTCCTCTTTTGAGAGGCTCTGGCACACCCCTTTTAGCCTCTCACTAGCAGTGCACCAATTGTATCTAGTGCCTGCCTGGTCACATGATCTTCCCCATAGAACTTTGCATTGTGGGTAATGTAGTGTAGCAATAACGGAATTAAATAACCCAGAGCAAAGCGATCGATTACAGGAGAACGGATCGATCTGCAGCTTAGCCAATCACTTGTCAGTGTGCAGATTGTATTTATTTATTTTAACTGCAGCTTTAAGACTCCACATCAATAACGTAATTTTAATGAAATGAATTACTTTTACTTCAGCTGTTGGTACCTTTAGCCAGTCCCTAAATAAAGGTGACGGCTTGTTGGGCACCTTGTGGGTGATGCAGGGATATTTCTAACGTAAGAGGAGGAGACGTGTGGTTGTACACAGGCTTTCCAGGCTTCACAACTAGGAGGAAGCACTTCTCCCCTTTATGTGTTATTTATATTATTTGTTGTTTATGATTGTCGCATATATTACTGCTGTGAAGCGCTATGTACATTAATAGCGCAATACAGTAAGGTACAGAAATAATTGGACACTGATACAAGTTTTTTTATTTCGGCTGTGTACCAAAATAAATTCAAGTTACAGTTTAATAATGAATATGGACTTAACGTGCAGTCTATCAGCTTTAATTTGAGGGTATTCACATCCAAATTGGAGGAAGGGTTTAGGAATTACATCTCTTTAATATGTAGCCCCCTCTTTTTCAAGGGACCAAAAGTAATTGGACAATTGACTCAAAAGCTGTTTCATGGACAGGTGTGGGCTATTCCTTCATTATTTTAGCATCAATTAAGCAGGTAAAAGGTCTGGAGTTGATTCCAGGTGTGGCATTCGCATTTGGAAGCTGTTGCTGTGAACCCACAACATGTGGTCAAAGGAGCTCTCAATGCAAGTGAAACAGGGCATCCTTAGGCTGCAAAAAAAAGAAAATCCATCAGATAGATAGCAGGAACATTAGGAGTGGCCAAATCAACAGTTTGGTACATTGTGAGAAAAAAAGAACGCACTGGTGAGCTCTGCAACACAAGGCCTGGACGTCCACGGAAGACAACGGTGGTGGATGATTGTATGATCCTTTCCATGGTAAAGAAAAACCCCTTCACAACATCCAGCCAAGTGAAGAACACTCTCCAGGAGGTAGGCATATCATTATCCAAGTATACCATAAAGAGAAGACTTCACGAGAGCAAATACAGAGGGTTCACCACAAGGTGCAAACCATTCATAAGCCTCAAGAATAGAAAGGCCAGATTAGACTTTGCCAAACAATATCTTAAAAAAGCCAGCCCAGTTCTGGAACAGCATTCTTTGGACAGGTGAAACCAAGATCAACCTGTACCAGAATGATGGTAAGAAAAAAGTATGGAGAAGGCTTGGAACGACTTATGATCCGGAGCATACCACATCATCTGTAAAACACGGTGGAGGCAGTGTGATGGCATGGGTATGCATGGCTTACAATGGCACTGGGTCACTAGTGTTTATTGATGATGTGACAGAAGACAGAAGCAGCCGGATGAATTCTGAAGTGTATAGAGATATATTGTCTGCTTAGATTCAGCCAAATTCAGCAAAGTTGATTGGACGGCGCTTCACTTTACAGATGGACAATGACCCAAAACATACGGCGAAAGCAACCCAGGAGATTTTTTTTAAGGCAAAGAAGTGGAATATTCTGCAATGGCCGAGTCAGTCACCTGATCTCAACCCGATCGAGCATGCAGAAGACAAAACGTAAGGCAGAAAGACCCATGAACAAACAACAACTGAAGACAGCTGCAGTAAAGGCCTGGAAAAGCATCACAAAGGAGGAAACCCAGCGTTTGGTGATGTCCATGTGTTCCAGACTTCAAGCAGTCATTTCCTGCAAAGGATTCTTGACAAAGTATTAAAAATTAGCATTTTATTTATGATTGTGTTAATTTGTCCAATTACATTTGAGCCCCTGAAATAAGGGGACTGTGTATGAAAATGGTTGCAATTCCTAAACGTTTCATACGATATTTTTGTTCAACCCCTTGAATTAAAGCTGAAAGTCTGCACTTCTATTGCATCTCGGTTGTTTCATTTCGAATCCATTGTGGTGGCGTCCATAGCCAAAATTATGAAAATTGTGTCGGTGTCCCAATTATTTCCGGACCTAACGGTAAATAAAGACGTACACACGAGGAACGGTCACACACTGGGTTATTAAAGCTGCAGCACAAGCTGCGTTTTTTCTCTCTCCTCTTTAATAAGCGCATCAAAACAATCCACACCATAAGTAATTAGTGCAGTTGCTGATCGATCCGGTCTCGTGTGATCGACCGGAGACGATTCGGCACAGGGATTCACTAAATGGCTGTCCGTGCAGCAGACAGGACCAAAGATGAGAGAGAAAGAAATCATTGTTTTTCTTGCATACTTGTATAAAGTTGGGTTGTTTGCATCACACGCGCCCCTCTTTCTATCTTGAGGTCACACTGGAGGATTGGATATCCTTTTATTTGGGGCAGCAACTTTTGCAAATTAACTTTCTTTTTGGACTGGACTTTTTTTTTTTTTTTTGTTAATTACTATCCACTTTTTTTGACTTGACTTTACTGTTTAGAGCAACACACTTGTATTCAAACTGTGTTGATATTTGCCATTATTGCTATAACTGTTTTTTTTTCAATGTTTGCTTTACCAAGGGTGAGGACCTTGTGGTGCATGTCACTTTAATTCCCTGTGCTCCCATTCAGATACAGTTCACATACTTGTTAGGTGAGCACACGGGGAAGGCTCCGAGAGCAGGTGTACTAACTAGCTCTAATTCAGAGCACTAATACTTGTTCTTTTTCACACTATCCACTGAATACTTGCAGCCCGCACCAGTGACGGGGTCCGAGTGCACACACATTACTTATTTGTGTTTTCAGGACCAAAGATGGGAAGATCATGTGACCAGGCAGTGACTAGATACAATTGGTGCACTGCTAGAGAGAGGGCGGGGCTCAAAAAGGGGTGTGCCAAAGCCTGTTTCAGAAGAGGAAGGGGATGTGACTTTGTAAATGGTTGCTGTAGAAACAAAAGATGCTTGTTACATTATAATACATTAAAAATGTCATTCAGAGTTGTTTGTAAAAAATGCTACAAGTATTTTCTCATAGTGCAGAACTGATTTATTAAAAAACCCCCACAGAATATTGCTGGGACTGCAGCTTTAATACCTGTCCGTTTCATGTTATTGACCTATGTCATCGCGCCATAAACTGACCCGTTCATCACCCAGCTTGTAATGCAAGAGACGCTGCGAGGGCCGAGAGAGTGTATTGGTCACCCCTTCAAGGTGCCTACAGTGCGTTCCCTTTAAATCCCTTCAATGCCGGTGGTGCGCCCTTCTGCCAGCGAATATACTGCATGGCAGCTCGAGGTATTGGAAGAAAACAAAATGTCTGTGTTTTTTTCTTCTTGCGTTAGATTCAGCTTGTGGAAGATGGCGCAGACACCACGTCCCCAGAGACTCCGGAACCGGCTGCCTCTAAGGTTCTCAAAAGAGGTACGAGGTCCTTTGCTTTAACCTGGGGAGAGCTTTCTGTTTGCAAGATGATGTATGGCGGATACGGGCCTCTTGGTCTGATTACTATAATGCAGCAGTCACTGCTTGGTTTCCAGTCGCATATCCTTATTGAAGTGAAACTTCCTTAGTGGCACCTCATTCGTGATGGGGCAAAAAAGAATTGTGGAGACAGAAATGAAACGGATGTGACGTCAGTGCTGGCAGTTGAGGCCGGGCTGTGTTCTGGCTCAGCCCGACCCCAACACTGACATCACACCCGCTCCACAAATCAGATCCGCCGGCGCCGCTCCTAATGGCCCCCCCCCCCACATCGTGACATATGCGGCGGGGATAGCCGCCGCTCCTAACGGCCGCTGCCATGCCACGCATGCGCAGTTGTGACGGCGCCGCTGATTTCCCGCCCGTTCCCCGCCCATTGATATGCTGCGCATGCCCGGTAGTCATGGCGACGCTCGAGACGCCATGACTCTCCTCACAGGGACACTGAAGTCCACACTGCTCCCCGGGGCTCTATGCAGGCACTGATCTCCTGCGGCCTCTCCTCCCGGTGCATGCCCCGACCGAGGCATAGAACTGCTCCTGCTCCGGTAACGGGGGGGGAGGAGGGGGGTGATGAGTGCGCTGCGTCCCCCACGTCCCCCACAGCACCATCAGAAGCCTCCGAGTCGGCTCCAGCTGACGATGACGCGCTTCTCCCTCTCCCCCCACCGACACTGCCTCCATCTCCTCTGTGCCGCGATCTGGTAGGAATGGGGGGGGGGGGAGGCGGACTGCTGAAAGGGTCTGGGTGCAGGGAAAGGACAAGTGTGCTGGGGGGAGGACAAGTGTGCTGGGGAGAGTCAGGAGAGAGGGGGGCAGGACACACACACACACATACATACACACTGACATATACACACATACTGACTCACATACACACACACTGACTCACATACACACACACACACACACATACACACTGACTGACACACACACACACACACATACACACTGACTGACACACACACACTGACACACACCCCCACACACTGACTGACCCCCCCCCACACACTGACTCACCCACCCACCCCCCCCCCCACACACTCACTCACCCCCCCCCCCCCACACACTCACTCACCCACCCACCCCACCCCCACACACTGACTCACCCACCCCCCCCCACACACTGACTCACCCCCCCCCCCCCCCACACACTGACTGACCCACCCCCCCCACACACTGACTGACCCACCCACCCCCCCCCCACACACTGACTGACCCACCCACCCCCCCCCACCCCCCCCCCCCACACACTGACTGACCCACCCACCCCCCCCCCCACACACTGACTCACCCACCCCCCCCACACACTGACCCACCCACCCCCCCCACACACTGACTGACCCACCCCCCCCCCCCACACACTGACTGACCCTACACTGACTGACTGACCCACCCACCCACCCCCCCCACACACTGACTGACCCTACACTGACTGACCCACCCACCCCCCCCCCACACACTGACTGACCCACCCCCCCACACTGACTGACCCCCCCCCCACTGACTGACCCACCCCCCCCACACACTGACTGACCCACCCCCCCCCCACACTGACTGACCCACCCCCCCCACACACTGACTGACCCACCCCCCCCACACACTGACTGACCCACCCCCCCCCCCCCCCCCCACACTGACTGACCCACCCCCCCCCACACACTGACTGACCCACCCCCCCCCACACACTGACCCACCCACACCCCCCCCCACACACACTGACTGACCCACCCACAACACCCCCCCACACACTGACTAACCCACCCACACCCCCCCCCCCACACTGACTGACCCCCCACACCCCCCCCCACACACACACTGACTGACCCACCCACACCCCCCCCCCCCCCACACTGACTGACCCACACCCCCCCACTGACTGACTGACCCACCCACACCTCCCCGCACACTGACTGACTGACCCACCCACACCTCCCCGCACACTGACTGACTGACCCACCCACACCTCCCCGCACACTGACTGACTGACCCACCCACACCTCCCCGCACACTGACTGACTGACCCACCCACACCTCCCCGCACACTGACTGACTGACCCACCCACACCTCCCCGCACACTGACTGACTGACCCACCCACACCTCCCCGCACACTGACTGACTGACCCACCCACACCTCCCCGCACACTGACTGACTGACCCACCCACACCTCCCCGCACACTGACTGACTGACCCACCCACACCTCCCCGCACACTGACTGACTGACCCACCCACACCTCCCCGCACACTGACTGACTGACCCACCCACACCTCCCCGCACACTGACTGACTGACCCACCCACACCTCCCCGCACACTGACTGACTGACCCACCCACACCTCCCCGCACACTGACTGACTGACCCACCCACACCTCCCCGCACACTGACTGACTGACCCACCCACACCTCCCCGCACACTGACTGACTGACCCACCCACACCTCCCCGCACACTGACTGACTGACCCACCCACACCTCCCCGCACACTGACTGACTGACCCACCCACACCTCCCCGCACACTGACTGACTGACCCACCCACACCTCCCCGCACACTGACTGACTGACCCACCCACACCTCCCCGCACACTGACTGACTGACCCACCCACACCTCCCCGCACACTGACTGACTGACCCACCCACACCTCCCCGCACACTGACTGACTGACCCACCCCTCCCCGCACACTGACTGACACACACACTGACTTACACATACACACACATACACACATACACACACACTGACTGACACACACACACACACACACACTGACTGACACACACTGACTGACTGACTGACATACACACACACACACACACTGACTGACTGACATACACACACACTGACACACATACACACAAGGAATTCACACTTAGTGCAAATAGCTAATACAGGGGATGTGTGCCGAGCACGCGCATTATAAGTCAAATTTATTTGCGTTTTGTAACTGAAATTGTATTTTGATTTTTAATTAAAACATCACCAACACAAATACAATTTCTGTGACAAAAGTCAAAGAAGTTTCACTTACTATGCGCGTGCACAGCACACACAGCTTTTTAATCGGGCTGGTAGGATCCCTTATCCATAACCCTTTCAGGCTTTCTGCAGAGGCACTTCTTCCTAGGACCAAAGCAAGCCAACGTCTGACATGTTTAATGTGTCAATATACTGACGCCAAGTAGAAGTATTTCAATATACAGCTGAACCCCATTATAGTGTGGTGCTTGGGGTCCAAAGAATGTGATTGCGCTATGTGCGGATTGCGTTGCGCGTTTATAAAAATAATTTGGCGGCGAACATTGCACCCCTCGGGGGTTCCGCGGCCGCTGGAGGGGGAGAGCGGATTCGCGTTGTGACGGATCGCGCTATAATGGAGTTTAGCTGTAATTGTTACTTTTGATGCCCTTATAGCAGGGGTGGCCAACTCCAGTCCTCAAGGGCTACCAACAGGTTGGAGGTTCAGGATATCCCTGCTTCAGCACTGGTGACTCGCTCAGTCCCAGCTTCAGCACAGATTGCTCAATCAGTCTTAGCTTCAGCACAGGTGACTCACACTGAGCCATCTGTGCTGAAGCCGGGACTATCGGTCTCGGCTTCAGCACAGGTGGCTAAATCAGTGGCTTAGTCTTGGCTTAGAAACTCTGTCCTGTTGGTAGCCCTTGAGGGCTGGAGTTGGCCACTCCTGCCCTATTGTAAGGAAATGTTGTGGCGAGTTATTTCTATCTTTACCCAATGTCTTTAGTTTAGAGATTGTGTTATCGCTGGAGTGTTAGAATGACACGGGCCCCCAGAAAATAGAAACATTATGTGATCATGTTATTTTAAGGAGAGTGAATGTTTCTAATGAAGCTAGTTCCATAGATACGTGTAAATAAAATGCTTTAGTACAGCCACAATTACTGCATCAAAGTATTGTAGCCACTTAAGGCACCTTGTTGGCTTTATAACATGGCTTCTGGTTCTGAAGCATTTTCTATATAAAACAGGACACGTAAGTCTCCCGTTTGTGAGTTTATGGGGGAGGAAAATTAACATCCAGTGGTAATCTTTGGGATTTCCCTGCCAAATCTATACTGTAACCCCCAAAGTACCCCCCTATAAAAGGGATGTATTTACTAATGGTCACGGGAAGAATAGACCATTAGTGCAGGCACTGGGTGTCCTCAGTGCTCTGTATTGGAGGCCTCCAGTAAGGGTTTTGGGATCTCCAGATATCTAATTGTTGTTGTGGCTATTCCGTTCTCTAGTATATAAATCCATTATCGCAGTTATTGTGCATTATAACGGCCCATATTCTGGTAACTGTTCTGTTATTTACTGGAATAACACAAATCTTTTCTTCTTGCAGAGGTAGCGGAGACTCCCAAAAGCAGTAAATTGGTGAGTGCTGACGACGTCCATGCAAAGTATTTTTGGTTCAGTGCAATGTTTGGGCGTAGGTGCAGGTCCGCAAAATGGTGCTAATCTTCAGCACGCCTTTACTCCCATTGATATGATTTGGTATGAAGGCGAGTAAAGGCCTTTTGTGGATGTGAGCCATAGTTGGTGTAATTCTACATTCGTCCAATGGGTGCACGTATTGAGGTGTTAGTATTAATGAATTGGTGATGTGTGCGGAGACAACATGATGATTACAGGGGAGCTGTGCAAGTCGTCAACATTCAGATAACCCACTGTACAAGGCTCAATCTGCAGCTCATTGTGAAGGGACGTAAGCGGTGCATTGCAGAGCAGGGACGTAAGCGGTGCATTGCAGAGCAGGGACGTAAGCGGTGCATTGCAGAGAAGGGACGTAAGCGGTGCATTGCAGAGACGGGACGTAAGCGGTGCATTGCAGAGACGGGACGTAAGCGGTGTATTGCAGAGAAGGAACGTAAGCGGTGTATTGCAGAGAAGGAACGTAAGCGGTGCATTGCAGAGCAGGGACGTAAGCGGTGTATTGCAGAGAAGGAACGTAAGCGGTGTATTGCAGAGAAGGAACGTAAGCGGTGCATTGCAGAGACGGGACGTAAGCGGTGCATTGCAGAGACGGGACGTAAGCGGTGCATTGCAGAGACGGGACGTAAGCGGTGTATTGCAGAGAAGGAACGTAAGCGGTGCATTGCAGAGACGGGACGTAAGCGGTGTATTGCAGAGCAGGGACGTAAGCGGTGCATTGCAGAGCAGGGACGTAAGCGGTGCATTGCAGAGCAGGGACGTAAGCGGTGCATTGCAGAGCAGGGACGTAAGCGGTGCATTGCAGAGGCGGGACGTAAGCGGTGCATTGCAGAGGCGGGACGTAAGCGGTGCATTGCAGAGGCGGGACGTAAGCGGTGCATTGCAGAGGCGGGACGTAAGCGGTGCATTGCAGAGCAGGGACGTAAGCGGTGCATTGCAGAGGCGGGACGTAAGCGGTGCATTGCAGAGACGGGACGTAAGCGGTGCATTGCAGAGACGGGACGTAAGCGGTGCATTGCAGAGAAGGGACGTAAGCGGTGCATTGCAGAGCAGGGACGTAAGCCGTGCATGGCAGAGAAGGGACGTAAGCGGTGCATTGCAGAGAAGGGACGTAAGCGGTGCATTGCAGAGAAGGGACGTAAGCGGTGCATTGCAGAGCAGGGGGCGTAAGCGGTGCATTGCAGAGAAGGGACGTAAGCGGTGCATTGCAGAGAAGGGACGTAAGCGGTGCATTGCAGAGAAGGGACGTAAGCGGTGCATTGCAGAGCAGGGACGTAAGCGGTGCATTGCAGAGCAGGGACGTAAGCGGTGCATTGCAGAGACGGGACGTAAGCGGTGCATTGCAGAGACGGGACGTAAGCGGTGCATTGCAGAGACGGGACGTAAGCGGTGCATTGCAGAGCAGGGACGTAAGCGATGCATTGCAGAGCAGGGACGTAAGCGGTGCATTGCAGAGCAGGGACGTAAGCGGTGCATTGCAGAGAAGGGGCGTAAGCCGTGCATTGCAGAGACTGGACGTAAGCGGTGCATTTCAGAGAAGGGACGTAAGCGGTGCATTGCAGAGACGGGACGTAAGCCGTGCATTGCAGAGACGGGGCGTAAGCGGTGCATTGCAGAGAAGAGGCGTAAGCGGTGCATTGCAGAGAAGGGACGTAAGCGGTGCATTGCAGAGAAGGGACGTAAGCGGTGCATTGCAGAGCAGGGACGTAAGCGGTGCATTGCAGAGACGGGACGTAAGCGGTGCATTGCAGAGACGGGACGTAAGCGGTGCATTGCAGAGACGGGACGTAAGCGGTGCATTGCAGAGACGGGACGTAAGCGGTGCATTGCAGAGACGGGACGTAAGCGGTGCATTGCAGAGACGGGGCGTAAGCGGTGCATTGCAGAGAAGGGACGTAAGCGGTGCATTGCAGAGCAGGGATGTAAGCGGTGCATTGCAGAGACGGGGCGTAAGCGGTGCATTGCAGAGCAGGGACGTAAGCGGTGCATTGCAGAGCAGGGACGTAAGCGGTGCATTGCAGAGCAGGGACGTAAGCGGTGCATTGCAGAGCAGGGACGTAAGCGGTGCATTGCAGAGCAGGGACGTAAGCGGTGCATTGCAGAGCAGGGACGTAAGCGGTGCATTGCAGAGCAGGGACGTAAGCGGTGCATTGCAGAGCAGGGACGTAAGCGGTGCATTGCAGAGCAGGGACGTAAGCGGTGCATTGCAGAGCAGGGACGTAAGCGGTGCATTGCAGAGCAGGGACGTAAGCGGTGCATTGCAGAGCAGGGACGTAAGCGGTGCATTGCAGAGCAGGGACGTAAGCGGTGCATTGCAGAGCAGGGACGTAAGCGGTGCATTGCAGAGCAGGGACGTAAGCGGTGCATTGCAGAGACGGGATGTAAGCGGTGCATTGCAGAGCAGGGACGTAAGCGGTGCATTGCAGAGACGGGATGTAAGCGGTGCATTGCAGAGCAGGGACGTAAGCGGTGCATTGCAGAGCAGGGACGTAAGCGGTGCATTGCAGAGCAGGGACGTAAGCGGTGCATTGCAGAGACGGGATGTAAGCGGTGCATTGCAGAGCAGGGACGTAAGCGGTGCATTGCAGAGACGGGACGTAAGCGGTGCATTGCAGAGACGGGACGTAAGCGGTGCATTGCAGAGAAGGGACGTAAGCGGTGCATTGCAGAGAAGGGACGTAAGCGGTGCATTGCAGAGAAGGGACGTAAGCGGTGCATTGCAGAGCAGGGACGTAAGCGGTGCATTGCAGAGACGGGACTTAAGCGGTGCATTGCAGAGACGGGACGTAAGCGGTGCATTGCAGAGAAGGGACGTAAGCGGTGCATTGCAGAACAGGGGCGTAAGCGGTGCATTGCTGAGAAGGGGCGTAAGCGGTGCATTGCAGAGCAGGGACGTAAGCGGTGCATTGCAGAGCAGGGACGTAAGCGGTGCATTGCAGAGAAGGGACGTAAGCGGTGCATTGCAGAGCAGGGACGTAAGCGGTGCATTGCAGAGCAGGGACGTAAGCGGTGCATTGCAGAGCAGGGGCGTAAGCGGTGCATTGCAGAGAAGGGACGTAAGCGGTGCATTGCAGAGCAGGGACGTAAGCGGTGCATTGCAGAGAAGGGGCGTAAGCGGTGCATTGCAGAGGCGGGGCGTAAGCGGTGCATTGCAGAGAAGGGGCGTAAGCGGTGCATTGCAGAGACGGGACGTAAGCGGTGCATTGCAGAGAAGGGACGTAAGCGGTGCATTGCAGAACAGGGGCGTAAGCGGTGCATTGCAGAGAAGGGACGTAAGCGGTGGATTGCAGAGAAGGGACGTAAGCGGTGCATTGCAGAGCAGGGACGTAAGCGGTGCATTGCAGAGACGGGACGTAAGCGGTGCATTGCAGAGCAGGGACGTAAGCGGTGCATTGCAGAGCAGGGACGTAAGCGGTGCATTGCAGAGCAGGGACGTAAGCGGTGCATTGCAGAGCAGGGACGTAAGCGGTGCATTGCAGAGCAGGGACGTAAGCGGTGCATTGCAGAGCAGGGACGTAAGCGGTGCATTGCAGAGCAGGGACGTAAGCGGTGCATTGCAGAGCAGGGACGTAAGCGGTGCATTGCAGAGCAGGGACGTAAGCGGTGCATTGCAGAGCAGGGACGTAAGCGGTGCATTGCAGAGCAGGGACGTAAGCGGTGCATTGCAGAGAAGGGACGTAAGCGGTGCATTGCAGAGCAGGGACGTAAGCGGTGCATTGCAGAGACGGGACTTAAGCGGTGCATTGCAGAGACGGGACGTAAGCGGTGCATTGCAGAGAAGGGACGTAAGCGGTGCATTGCAGAACAGGGGCGTAAGCGGTGCATTGCTGAGAAGGGGCGTAAGCGGTGCATTGCAGAGCAGGGACGTAAGCGGTGCATTGCAGAGCAGGGACGTAAGCGGTGCATTGCAGAGAAGGGACGTAAGCGGTGCATTGCAGAGCAGGGACGTAAGCGGTGCATTGCAGAGCAGGGACGTAAGCGGTGCATTGCAGAGCAGGGGCGTAAGCGGTGCATTGCAGAGAAGGGACGTAAGCGGTGCATTGCAGAGCAGGGACGTAAGCGGTGCATTGCAGAGAAGGGGCGTAAGCGGTGCATTGCAGAGGCGGGGCGTAAGCGGTGCATTGCAGAGAAGGGGCGTAAGCGGTGCATTGCAGAGACGGGACGTAAGCGGTGCATTGCAGAGAAGGGACGTAAGCGGTGCATTGCAGAACAGGGGCGTAAGCGGTGCATTGCAGAGAAGGGACGTAAGCGGTGGATTGCAGAGAAGGGACGTAAGCGGTGCATTGCAGAGCAGGGACGTAAGCGGTGCATTGCAGAGACGGGACTTAAGCGGTGCATTGCAGAGACGGGACGTAAGCGGTGCATTGCAGAGCAGGGACGTAAGCGGTGCATTGCAGAGCAGGGACGTAAGCGGTGCATTGCAGAGCAGGGACATAAGCGGTGCATTGCAGAGCAGGGACGTAAGCGGTGCATTGCAGAGACGGGGCGTAAGCGGTGCATTGCAGAGAAGGGACGTAAGGTGGGGGGGGGGGGTGCGAAAGCAAGGGGGAACAAGCAGGTGGGCGCAGCTGAAAAAGTTTGCGCTCCCGTGCTCTGTCTGATCACAGGATAGTGGGGGAGCACCTCATCGGTGCCACTGACCAATAGGAGAGTACCCCCCTCCCTAAATTCCTTCAACATTGCACATTACTGTGTGCTTTATTTTAAATATACCCATTAAAACATTGATTTTACTTAATACCACTTTACTACCACTAGGAGGCGTGCACCGCTTTTGGGATCTCTTCACCCCTTGTGCCCTCTGGTACAACTACCCATTATCCTAGGATATTATAGGGGTCACTAGTGTCAGCCCTAGTAATGTCAGCAGGGCACACGAGTGGGGAGAAGGGACAGCCTGCCTTTAGTAACCCTGTGCTCTGCACTAGGCCAAAAATACTGGCTATGCTGTGCCGAGATATATATATATATATACTGTGTGTCCCTTAGTAGTATTAGTACTAGGGCAGATTGGGGGAGGGGGGGGGGGTAGCCTGCAGCCTGCAGCAACAGAACTAGAACCCCATGAACTATTTGACCCATACAACTTGAATGAAACCTCCCAGTAGTCTGCGTTGCCAAAGTAAGCGCTCAGAGACGTTAGCAGGAACATTTCCCGTGCTCGGTGCTTGGGATATGAAAGGATGGCCTCACGTCGCTGGTGTACCATGTGAGTGGCTGCTAAAAAAAAGCCTTGTTTAGCATATCAATATGTGATGTGTCCCTCCCACAACCTCTCCGTCTACTAAATTATCCGTCGGAGCCGCGCGCACGGCTCTGAGCACGCAAATACGTAACCAGCGTTGGCGTCCTACTCCTTTATTGCAGCAGGTACCTATGAAAGGCATTGAGAGCTGAGTCGATGTTTGGGAGCATCTTCTAATCCCTAATCATAAGACACTGTATATTCATTCTGTTCATCTGTATACATACACTCACTTTGAGGTTTTTTACTTTTTATCCAGGGGTATTACTTCTCATGGATATGCCCCCATGTCATAGTGAGGAGCCTATTTCCCACTGTCCCCCGCCTGTGCGTGGAATCATTGAGAAAGCCCGTTAGATTTGTAGCGCTCATAAGTGCGTTTAGGTTTAGCGTAGGCATTTCCTGCATTAGCGGTTTACATAGGAGCTGCCATTAACGCTGCATCACCATGTGCATATTCCTGTATATTTGCACTTTTGGAGACGGTTCACTATATGTTTTTAGTGTTTTTTTTATAGTCGGGCTGTCTGTCTAAATAAAGTTCATACTCTTGCACTCGCCATGGTGTGCCCCAGTTTGGCGTTTCGGTAGGTCCTGTTCTATGGGACCTACAGTTTCCTCTTTTGGTTTATATAGGGTCACCAACAGGTCAGGGTTTCAGGATATCCCTGTTTCAGCACAAGTGGCTCAATCAGTGGCTCAGTCTTTAACGGAGCCACTGATTGAGCCACCTGTGCTGAAGCAGGGGTATCCCTAATACCCGGCCCTGTTGGCTCTTCAGGACTGGAGTTGGCCACCCCTGCGTCTTAATGTAGTGATGTTACCCTTGTAAGTTTCCCCAGGACCCAACCGGATTTATTTTTCCATTATGTATGTAAAAATGACCGTGTTACAGATCCAACAAGTCTAGTCCGAATTCAGGGTTGCTTTGTGTAGATAAATGGTTAATGTGTCCTAGCTTAGGTGATCCTGTATACATTTATACCGACACACGGATACGGTAACATTGATTTGCCATGCCACAATATATCCCATACCGGCAAACCGTTAATCTGATCTTCTCAAGGTTGCCGACCGTGAATTTGAGTGCAGAGAGAGTTTCAGTTCTGCGTCCCTTAGAATAATGCCACAATATCACCTGCCTGGCGTCCATACAGGCACGGCGAGTGTTGTACACAACGATGCCACTAGAGGGACCTCTTTCATGCTATAAACTGCTGCTGCTGAAATCTCGAGCAGAGACAATAACTTGTCATTATAAAGCTACAGTTCCAAATGTCTGTCCCAATGCTCAGCGGCTGCTCTAAACATGTACTTTATTTAAAGAAAGCACTGTATTTATAGGTGCTGTGCAAAACAGGACACTCTCGCTCTCTCTTTTCTCTCTCTCTTTTCTCTCTTTTCTCTCTCTCTTCTCTCTCTCTCTTTTCTCTCTCTCTCTTTTCTCTCTCTCTCTTTTCTCTCTCTCTCTCTCTCCCTCTCTCTCTCTTCTCTCTCTTCTCTCTCTTCTCTCTCTTCTCTCTCTTCTCTCTCTTCTCTCTCTTCTCTCTCTTCTCTCTCTCTGCTACATGCTCGCGGTACCACCAGACTGTAACTCCGGGTCTTCCCACAGTGATGGATGGTGTACACCGTGATGGATGGTGTACACCGTGATGGATGGTGTACACCGTGATGGATGGTGTACACCGTGATGGATGGTGTACACCGTGATGGATGGTGTACACCGTGATGGATGGTGTACACCGTGATGGATGGTGTACACCGTGATGGATGGTGTACACCGTGATGGATGGTGTACACCGTGATGGATGGTGTACACCGTGATGGATGGTGTACACCGTGATGGATGGTGTACACCGTGATGGATGGTGTACACCGTGATGGATGGTGTACACCGTGATGGATGGTGTACACCGTGATGGATGGTGTACACTGTGATGTATTGGGCAGGACGGTTTTCCCACAGGGAAAGGTCGTATATTACTTTAAAGGTTCCTCCCTTCTCCCCAAACTGTTCTGTTCCTCCCCGGTTTCCTGTACAGTAACATACAGTTGTGCCTTTCGTTTATTATCTGAAACTTTCACCTTTATACCGCAGTGTCTAACCTGTCTAACCTTTCTAACCTGTCTAACCTTTCTAACCTTTGCCCTCTCTTCATGCAGCGTGGAGTGAAACCCAAGAAGGTGGTGCCTATTTCTTATTCTACCCATTACTTGTCACCGAACCCCCATCATCCTCACCATGAGCATGAGACCTTCATCGCCCCGCTCCCAAAACCCATTGTCTTTGTGCTCGTCGTACCCCCTCTGCATGCCCGCCCATTGCATGCCCACTTCCCAGGCACTGCCAGCTCAGCACTCGGATGACGGGTAAAGATCTATTTGAATAGCCAGAGAGGGTCAGGGGAAGCTAACTCCAGTCCTCAAGGGCCACCAACAGGCCAGGTTTTCAGGATATGGCTGTCTTCGACTGAGCCACCTGTGCTGAAGCTAGGACTGATTGTGTCACCTGTGTTGAAGCAGGGATATCCTGAGAACCTGACCTGTTGGTGGCCCTTGAGGACTGGCGTGGGCCTCCCCTGAGTTAGATGATACATGGTTCTGCTTCTTTAATGTTGAGGTGTAACATAGCCTTGCATGAGTTACCAGAGCATTACTGGCAACAATGGCATTCCATGGGTTAATGAACCAGTGGCGTATAAATATATCCTTTGTTTCCGTTGGCGCCGTGTGTTTAGATAAAGTAAGCGCTTGGCCGGAGCGCTGCACAGAACACGTCTCTGTATTGGTTTTTAATGCTTTTAAGCTTCCAGCTTCCAGTCTGCTTTCTTAATGCATATCGATCACTCGGCACCGCTATCCACAAATAGTTTGCAACGCGTTCTGTAAAAGTAGGGACATGCGAGACGTCCGTGGAATCAAATACTGTACATATTACAGCGCTCCTCCCTTTAGGAGTCTGCTGCGGGTAAAAGGATTGGCCTAACATATATGGAAAACAAAGAACAATTCCTGTGCTCCTACCAATTTGGGCTAAAATATACTAGTGCCGTGTTTACATTGAGAACCTGAGTCTGTGTAACAAAGGGGTCATTTGGTTGCATCTTTTGATCAAAACCTGATTCAAGCCGCCAGCCTCGTCACGGTAACCTCCGTTTAGCAGCTACCTACACTGAATATATGCCATTTCTTACTGTCCTATGAATTAAACATTGTGATGTATGTGAAAGTACCCTTAAGGGGTTAAATAAATGAAGTGCATGCTTATTTGTGATTTAGGGCAGTTAAAAGCTGGCCAAAGCCAGTATCAAAGTTCCCTTATTATAACGAAACTGTGGGCGCAGAAATACCCTAGTGTGACATATTAATATTTACACATATCTCTTCTTTCTGTCAGCCATAAATACTCACCTACTCCTCAGTGTCACGGGAGACCAGGCAATTTACACCTTTATAACCGGGTTCATTCACTGAGCACAACAAGGTAATAAAATAAATTGTAGTTTATTCGCATAAATTCGCTTACACACAATGGAACACAAAATACAGATAAAAAGACACACTTACTGTGGGTCTGGGGTCCAAAACTAGACTTTCCTAGGTGCAGGGAACTCTAAATAAGAGTTTTACCCTGACCGGGACTTAGCCCGGAATCTCCTGGTTCCCAAATCTGCGTGAAGTTCCACACGACACCGCTCCCTTCCTTTCTGAGAACTTGGACATTCTTGAGTTAGTACCAAACTCCTGGAACTAAAATCGGCATGAAATTACAGCCGCGTCGGCTACTTTTTGATATTGAGAACTTGGCCACAAAAAGTCGGGACTTAGTCTCAGGCGGGCAGACTTTTCAGGCATGAAATCGAAGCCGGTTGCTCTGCTATTCGCGCAAGAGCAACTTTGAAAAGCCCGCCCCGCACTCTTACTACTGGGGAACTCCAATCTGATTGGCTCACAGATTCTTTATGGTATTCCGGGTTTCATTCATGAAACTAAGCAGCCAATAATCGCATGGGAACTTTCCCAGCAACCAATCAGAGACCAGCCGACTAGAAAAGCTGGGTCAGTGGGAGATATGAAATTGCCAAGGGACATGCGCAAGTCTGCCACCTCCGTCCCTGGCTATCTCAATGCCACCCGCTGGGCAGGCTCCACTAGGTCTGTCAGAGCAAATGGCAGCGCGGACAACTGCCATTGTTCTCATGACCTTGTTACTTGAGCCCTTCCATGCTGCCCAATTGCATCCCTCTGGTATCCTCTGGCTACGTTGAACTCCGATGTCCAGCAGACTTACTGGCGCCCATGAGTTAGCCCTGGCATCCTGCCTGGACATATGTTCCGAAAATCCCAAGCACATTATAGTATATTAATAAAGTATAGTTTACTACACTCCTAAATCCTGGGTATGGGGAATAGAATAGGAAAGATGTACTTTTATTCCTATCAGCCTCTATTCCCCACACACTATCTCTTGGACTTAGCCTGGACTCCGAGAGTCCCCCACGACCTTATATACAGTTGGGGCACCCACAAACCCAATACAGGTTCTGGGTCACCTGGGCACTAACTGGGGGTACCCCCCTTAACCTAGGGATCCCCACAATTACAGGGACACTTGTTCATCCCTGTGCCCCATTCTCCTTTCTGGGCTGTGCTGAAGCAGGGAACCCTAGCGGTGAGTCGCGCTTGCGTTTTCAAGTGGAGATATTGCCAGGACAAAGTGCCTACATGTATCCGAGAACCAGGCCTGATTCCCGGGTCCCTTCTTAGGGGAACCGACATCTCCGGACCCCGACCTCCTAGGCACATTCTGTCAACAATTCGCTGGCACGCCCGGAAACTCATCCCCCAGCAACCCCTGCTCGCTGGCACGCCCGGAAACTCATCCCCCAGCAACCCCTGCTCGCTGGCACGCCCGGAAACTCATCCCCCAGCAACCCCTGCTCGCTGGCACGCTCGGAAACTCATCCCCCAGCAACCCCTGCTCGCTGGCACGCCCGGAAACTCATCCCCCAGCAACCCCTGCTCGCTGGCACGCACGGAAACTCATCCCCCAGCAATCCCTGCTCGCTGGCACGCCCGGAAACTCATCCCCCAGCAATCCCTGCTCGCTGGCACGCACGGAAACTCATCCCCCAGCAACCCCTGCTCGCTGGCACGCCCGGAAACTCATCCCCCAGCAACCCCTGCTCGCTGGCACGCCCGGAAACTCATCCCCCAGCAACCCCTGCTCGCTGGCACGTCCGGAAACTCATCCCCCAGCAATCCCTGCTCGCTGGCACGCCCAGAAACTCATCCCCCAGCAACCCCTGCTCGCTGGCACGCCCGGAAACTCATACCCCAGCAATCCCTGCTCGCTGGCACGCCCGGAAACTCATCCCCCAGCAATCCCTGCTCGCTGGCACGCCCAGAAACTCATCCCCCAGCAACCCCTGCTCGCTGGCATGCCCGGAAACTCATCCCCCAGCAATCCCTGCTCGCTGACATGCCCAGAAACTCATCCCCCAGCAATCCCTGCTCGCTGGCACGCCCAGAAACTCATCCCCCAGCAACCCCTGCTCGCTGGCACGCCCGGAAACTCATCCCCCAGCAATCCCTGCTCGCTGACATGCCCAGAAACTCATCCCCCAGCAATCCCTGCTCGCTGGCACGCCCAGAAACTCATCCCCCAGCAACCCCTGCTCGCTGGCACGCCCGGAAACTCATCCCCCAGCAACCCCTGCTCGCTGGCACGCCCGGAAACTCATCCCCCAGCAATCCCTGCTCGCTGGCACGCCCGGAAACTCATCCCCCAGCAACCCCTGCTCGCTGGCATGCCCAGAAACTCATTCCCCTGCTCGCTGGCACGCCCGGAAACTCATCCCCCAGCAACCCCTGCTCGCTGGCACGCCCGGAAACTCATCCCCCAGCAATCCCTGCTCGCTGACATGCCCAGAAACTCATCCCCCAGCAATCCCTGCTCGCTGGCACGCCCAGAAACTCATCCCCCAGCAACCCCTGCTCGCTGGCACGCCCGGAAACTCATCCCCCAGCAATCCCTGCTCGCTGGCACGCCCGGAAACTCATCCCCCAGCAATCCCTGCTCGCTGGCATGCCCGGAAACTCATGCCCCAGCAATCCCTGCTCGCTGGCACGCCCGGAAACTCATCCCCTAGCAACCCCTGCTCGCTGGCATGCCCGGAAAGGGAGAAACACAACAAATACTTCTTATTACCAATGAACCATTGCACGGTTTCATTGTTACTGGGCACAAGAGCCAACTCTCTTGAACCCTTATACTCGGACCAGGGGTATCCAAAACGGGCGTAACCTTTTATTTGAGAGCCTGGTTACCCCCTCCCGTCACAGCTTGTTAAGAGGTCAGTAGTCTAGATCAGGGTATATACCAGGGCCCTTTAACTGGCGGCCCAATGTGGCCCCCTGAGGCTCGGGGAGACCGGCCCTCGGACTGTCTGATCCTTCTATTAGCAGTGCAATGTGTATAGTGACATTCTCTTGTAAGCACAGGTAATGCAAATATATGTGGTACAGGTGTTGGAAAAGCTTGCGTAAATCTTTAAATGCAACCAAAATGACATTACAAACCTCGTGAGGTCCCACTGCTGCTAATTGTTAACGCGCTCTCTTGTATATACCCATGCAGTCTGTCTTGTCTTCATGACTGAAGCAAAACACTTTCCCTGTCACTGAATTCTCTACAGCAGGAGTGGCCAACAGGTCAGCTTTTCAGGATATCCCTGCTTCAGCACGTGGCGGAGTCTTCAACTGAGCCACTGATTGTGCCACCTGTGCTGAACCGGTACGTCCTTAATACCTGGCCTGTTGTGGCCCGTGAGGACTGGCATTGGCCACCCGTGCTGTACAATATGTTATGCTGGTGTTTGCAGTATTTTCCCATTCGGATGTGATTCCTGTCAGCAGTCAGTGATCAGGCCTAAGGTTTCTTTTATGTCATCCTGATGTGTGGAAGATAAACTCCTCATGCCAGCTAAAAGCAGGACAAGGGGTTCCAGTAGATTAGGAATATGAAAGCAACCTTGAATATTGGATCCAGTAAAAGTCGAGATTCATAATGTGAAAACTGTTACCCTTCAGGGTAATGATTAGATAATTGTTGCTCTGTAATTAAAACCCAGGGAAAATTTCCCTTTGAAACATGCTGATCAAAATGATAAAAGTACAGATTTCCTGGGTCTCTTGGTGACGGGAGAATTGCAATGATATAGAGAATATTTGCCACGTCTTGGTCATGTTGAATGTTTGTAAAACGGAGTGCTCTTTACTACCTGCTTCCCTACAAAGTACATCTCTGATCTGCTTTTAAACCACTTTAAGTTCTGTCAAAATATGCGGCAGTATTCACAATGTGCTGAGTGGACCATGTTCTTGTGAGAAGAACCCTTTGCTTAGCCAGGTCCCGAGGAGGGCCTTACTTCCACTAGAATCACAAAAGCAGAACATACTTTGTAATGTTAAGGGGGAGAAGAAAACTTTGGCTGGCCATCTAAAAAAAATATGTATACATACATGTCCCAAGGGGTCTTTGTATGTACCTGGCGTGAATTCATCGGTGACATCATGCACATAGCCTGGTGGCAGATATGGACAGTCAGATAGCTATAAAGTTTAGACCAAAAGCAGACAAAGAAAGTGTCAGTTGGCATGCGGCGAAAGTAAGAATGCGGGAAAGTGAGGCGGAAATAATTAATGACATCATATGGTATTAAATAAAGATGTTGGGGGGGAATACGTCAAACCCGTGTGCAGACTAGGAAAATGGAGAAGTAAAGCTCTTATGTCTGCAATATCTATGCAGTGCCATCTACCAGCGCCCTGGGGTATGTCTTTTATCCAAGATATACAATATGTCGCACTTTCTTACAGACAACTGATCAGTACTGCAAACCAGGGAGTTTTAACCCTTGTTATTTAACTTAACAAACAGAACACTTTGAGGTTATATTGTTATGCGTTTGTATGTATACAGGAGCGAACTTCTCCGCATTCATTCAAACATTGCGGTTCATCCAAGGCATCATTCTAATAGCCGGTGTGCGGTGTGTTTTTGTTGCCATTTGGAAATACCTTTTAATGGACCAACAGGAGGCTCCAACATAGATGTAACAATGTGCAACGGGTTTCTAAACCCTCAGAGGTCTCTCTTTCAGTAGGGAGGGATCACACAGTTACCAAGCGAGTATTCATGGATATATGTACGGACATTCACTCTGGTGCCATACCGGTTATCGATCCTGTGTTAACTGCAACGCAAATAACCGTGAGTAAATGCGGGATCGAGGAGCGATAACCGGCAGCACAGATGAGTAAATCCCAGAGTTTGTCATCGCACCTCTGATTCACCGCCCCGCTGCCATGTCCTCCACTAAAAACCAGCGCATTCAGGCCAATCCTCTCACTCCTCCTCCGTTGAAAGACTCCTGTGTTTTTCTCCTCCCATGCACGGCCCCCGAGGTATTACGGTTATTTAATATACGGTACCAGATGCTCTGCCCCAACGTGTGTGAGAGATAATACAACACAATGGAATATTTCATTAACCAGCACGTGCTGCTACAATAGGGCGAGGGGTCGTCGCCTGGAAGAGCTAGCACTCTATATGGAAGAAGGTTGGTGTTGAAGCACAAAGTATGTTAGTGGGGAGAGGCTGTTGGTGGGTAATGTCTGTGGCTGAATTACGCGGTGTCATGGTGGAGACTGGAAGAAGAGAAGTTGGGTAGGTTTCTTCCATAACCTTTTGAGGGCCACAGCCACGTCGGCACATTGCGATCTCGTGACCGCAGCGTCACTGATGATGTGAACCGAAGTGAACGCCTTTTCTGTCTCCACAGGAGCGCACGACGGGATCTCCCCATGAAATTGACATGAAAGCCCTTGACGTAACCACTGTCATGGGGCCCCCAGAGTGTCAGATCTCTTGATGTGGTGGCTACATCATGGGGGGCACCCAATGGGTTCAAAGGGGCAATCCCACGTGGCAGGCACAGTAACAGGTTTTTAAATAGAAAAATTATAAATGTAATTGGCTGCCTTTTTAGAAAGATTTAATGTGCGGACTTAAGGGCATATGAGGGCCACCACTGTCAATGGTCCTTCTACTCCAGTTACCGTTGGAAACTCAAGCTTCACCACTACTTACCCTAGATAAGGGTAGCTGGCATCACTGAGGCCCCACACAACCACGTCCTCCAGTGGCTACAACGGCAGATGTTTGAGGTACCGATCGACCCAGGGTTTAAAAATGATGGGATACCCGAGACCCACTATCCAGGATTGCATTGAATACTCGTCCCTCGATTGTCAACTTCACACGGTCCAAGGAGGCCTTTGGACAGGTGGGATTGTTCCGGTCTCTTAGCAGGGATAGTCTTTGCAGAGCCTTGCTTCATCTGGTTCCTTTTTCCGTTACCCTGGTTGGGCTCGGACCAGAAGAAACTCTTAATCACATACTGCAGATTTTCTCGTTTTCCACAGTCCTTGGCATAGTGTCCCTCTTCTCCACACTTATAGCAGAAGTTAAGTCTAGTGTCGGATTCGGGGGTCCTCTTGTACTCATCCCCCTTCTATAGGGAGTCTCTTTCCTGGGACTTTCTCCTCGTTCCGGCCGGGTATCGTCTCTCGGCACCTCTTATCTGTAATGAGACCAGGAGCTCCAGCACTGCGCCAGGGAACTCGCCCGCTTTGTCCACTTTCTTGTTTCGTGTGAAACCCAGTGGGAACTTTAAGTTTAATAGGATGTAATTATTTTTGGAGATTAAAAAAGGAATTTTATCTTTTTTTCCAATTAAAAATTGATAAAAGTGAAAGGCTTTATAAGTTGTTTGATACATAACCATATTTTGTGGCATACATGTTGACCTGCAAAGTGTGGCCATCAATATGTAGGCCGCATCACATGTCCTTTATGCGCAAGATTTCTGGAACACAGACGAAATATATGGTTAAATAGGATTGATATCATTCATGTATCTGTTAATTGGTGTATTGATTGTGTATTGTATTGCCGTGCATCTTAAAAAAGTTCTCTGTATGGTTCCTTAAGTCATACCCTCCCTGATGAAGTCACTGTAACAGGTGATGAAACGCGTCGGGACACGTGACTTTTTTTCCCTGTTGATCCAACGTGGTGATATTCCGCATGGACGAGAGGCCGCCGCAGTAACGAGGTGATATTCCGCATGGACGGGAGGCCGCCGCAGTAACGAGGTGATATCCTGCATGGACGGGAGACCGCTGCAGTAACGAGGTGATATTCCGCATGGACGGGAGGACGCCACAGTAACGTGGTGATATCCCGCATGGACGAGAGGCTGCCGCAGTAACGAGGTGATATTCCGCATGGATGGGAGGCCGATGCAGTAACGAGGTGATATTCCGGATGGACTCGGCAGTAACGAGGTGATATTCCGCATGGACGGGAGAACGCCACAGTAACGAGGTGATATTCCGCATGGACGGGAGACCGCCGCAGTAACGAGGCGATATTCCGCATGGACGGGAGGCCGCCGCAGTAACGAGGCGATATTCCGCATGGACAGGAGGCCGCTGCAGTAACGAGGCGATATTCCGCATGGACGAGAGACCGCCGCAGTAACGAGGTGATATTCCGCATGGATGGGAGGCCGATGCAGTAACGAGGTGATATTCCGGATGGACTCGGCAGTAACGAGGTGATATTCCGCATGGACGGGAGAACGCCACAGTAACGAGGTGATATTCCGCATGGACGGGAGACCGCCGCAGTAACGAGGCGATATTCCGCATGGACGGGAGGCCGCCGCAGTAACGAGGCGATATTCCGCATGGACGGGAGGCCGCTGCAGTAACGAGGTGATATCCCGCATGGACGGGAGACCGCTGCAGTAACAAGGTGATATTCCGCATTGACGGGAGAACGCCGCAGTAACGAGGTGATATTCCGCATGGACGGGAGAACGCCGCAGTAACGAGGTGATATTCCGCATGGACAGGAGGCCGCCGCAGTAACGAGGTAATATTCCGCATGGACGGGAGGCCTCCGCAGTAACGAGGTGATATTCCGCATGGACGGGAGGCCGCCGCAGTAACGAGGTAATATTCCGCATGGACGGGAGGCCTCCGCAGTAACGAGGTGATATTCCGCATGGACGGGAGGTCGATGCAGTAACGAGGTGATATTCCGCATCGACGGGAGAACGCCGCAGTAACGAGGCGATATTCCGCATGGACGGGAGGCCGCTGCAGTAACGAGGTGATATCCCGCATGGACGGGAGTACGCTGCAGTAACGAGGGGATATTCTGCATGGATGGGAGAACGCCGCAGTAACGAGGGGATATTTCGCATGGACGGGAGGCCGCCGCAGTAACGAGGCGATATTCCGCATGGACGGGAGAACGCCGCAGTAACGAGGTGATATTCCGCATGGACGGGAGGCCGCCGCAGTAAAGAGGTGATATTCCGCATGGACAGGAGGACTCGGCAGTAACAAGGTGATATTCCGCATGGACGGGAGACCGCCGCAGTAACGAGGTGATATTTCGCATGGACGGGAGGCCGCCGCAGTAAAGAGGTGATATTCCGCATGGACGGGAGGCCGCCGCAGTAACGAGGTGATATTCCGCATGGACGGGAGGCCGCTGCAGTAACGAGGTGATATTCCGCATGGACGGGAGGCCGCTGCAGTAACGAGGTGATATTCCGCATGGACGGGAGGCCGCCGCAGTGACGAGGTGATATTCTGCATGGACGGGAGGCCGCTGCAGTAACGAGGTGATATCCCGCATGGACGGGAGGCCGCTGCAGTAACGAGGTGATATTCCGCATGGACGGGAGGCCGCCGCAGTAACGAGGTGATATTCCGCATGGGCGGGAGACCGCCGCAGTAACAAGGTGATATTCCGCATGGACGGGAGGCCGCCGCAGTAACGATGTGATATTTCGCATGGACAGGAGGACGCTGCAGTAACTAGGGGATATTCCGCATGGAGGGGAGGCCGCCGCTGTAACGAGGGGATGTTCCGCATGGACGGGAGGCCGCCGCAGTAACGATGTGATATTTCGCATGGACAGGAGGACGCTGCAGTAAAGAGGTGATATCCCGCATGGACGGGAGGCCGCCGCAGTAACGATGTGATATTCCGCATGGGCGGGAGACCGCCGCAGTAACAAGGTGATATTCCGCATGGACGGGAGGCCGCCGCAGTAACGATGTGATATTTCGCATGGACAGGAGGACGCTGCAGTAACTAGGGGATATTCCGCATGGAGGGGAGGCCGCCGCTGTAACGAGGGGATGTTCCGCATGGACGGGAGGCCGCCGCAGTAACGATGTGATATTTCGCATGGACAGGAGGACGCTGCAGTAAAGAGGTGATATCCCGCATGGACGGGAGGCCGCCGCAGTAACGATGTGATATTTCGCATGGACAGGAGGACGCTGCAGTAAAGAGGTGATATCCCGCATGGACGGGAGGCCGCCACAGTGAGTGCACTGTGGTGAAAATCACTGTGAGCTTAGGTGGATCTGTGTGTGTATGTCTTTATTTCTATAGCTGCATTAATGTACATAGCGCTTCACTGTAATAATACACGTGACAATCATATAAATTGCAAATAATACAAATTACACATAATGGGAATAAGTGCTTCAGACATAAGTAACATTAAGGAAAAGGAGTCCCTGCTCCGAAGAGCTTACAATCTAATTGGTAGGTAGGAAGAACGTACAGATACAGTTGGAGGGAGTTCTGGTAAGTGCATCTGCAGGGGGCCAAGCTTTATGTATCGTGTGTATAGTATCAGCCACAGAGCTACTCGTATGCTTCGTTAAGGAGGTGCGTTTTAAGGTGGGTCTTAAAGGTTGATGGTAGCCTCTAAGTTACCTTCTCAGCAGTCAAGATCCCTGAAAAACTCAGTGGTTACAATGGGATTCGTGTTGAACCTGCAGTACCTCGTGATCACGTTCAGGTGAGGTCACTATACAACCTATTGAGAGGGGTTGTGCTTTACACACAGTGAATGCTTTGAGGTTATTGTACATTGGGACCATTTCATCCACTGCTTGTTCTGTTCGGTGCTTTATACAGCAGCTGAGGCCATTGTACTTCCTACTGTAGCTGATCTTTCCTGTAACAGAAGGCCCTGTGGCAGCCCGTACTCATTACCATCTCGTGTGACATTGAACCCGTTGCTTTGATATAAACATTGGGGAATCGTTTCTGTTTGTTCCTCTAAGTGGGCGTTGTCGCCTTTTTATACGGATTAAAGCACACACTGTTAGAAAAGCAGTCTTTGCTCCGTTATATTTTCTGGATTTATCTCCAGACTCTTTATTTTTTAGATTTTCCTATGTTTTTTTTTGTCTTAAATTATTGTTCCTTTCCTCCTGCCCCTTTTTGCTTTTCACAGTATATACACCTTAACAATTTAGTGTAGTTCTAGTTTTTCAAGAAGTATTTAATTATTACTCATCACATTGGTTAGCTCTTATTTATCTTATTTATTTATATACACGTTAACATATGTACCTAGTTAGTCATTTGGTATAGTTGGAGCAAACACCTTTTTTCTCTTCTACGTGTGTAGAACATCTCTCTCGGACCCCTCATCCACAAGATGAATAAAGTAACTAAATACCGACTATAAATAAATACTATATAGTAAGTCAGTGGTGCTATAAGGGCCAGATTATGTGATGTAAGAAAAAAGAAAGCCCCAAATGATTATTTGGTTATTGCCACTCCTTTGTCATCACAGCCCTTTCACTGCAGCACATATATTCCCCTTGTTTGATATACTCAAGGGTACACACTTTTTCATTTGGGACGTCTTGTCCATCTTTGAATTTATTATTAGAGGATTATTGTCAAGCTATACGTACAGGGGATCTATGCCTGCTTTTAATTATTCCTTGCTTTCTTTTAGACCTTTTGTTCTGTGACAGTTCATTCAATAAAATGTGTATTTGCATATTGATTTGGTATGTTAGAGTGCTATCATTTGGGGCGTTCTTTTTTCTCACATAGTGTGTGTGTATGTGTATATATATATATATATATATATATATCAACTATAAATATTACTGTATGTTCATTTGCATGTCTTAGACAGGTCTGCAACCCTGTCTTTCCCCATTGTCACCCAGCATACAGCGCTTCCACTGCAGCAAGGGATTCTGGGAAATGACATGCAAATGAGCACTCAGTGCCACCTTTTGTCTTAAGCTCGTATTACACAAGCCAATCCTCAAGCCACTGCATGCTGTTTTAAACACAGCTTTTAAACAGAGGCTGGGATGAGATGCAAAGCCATTAGACCTACTCACATACATGTTTCAACCTTGATGGGTATCATCAGTGTGAGGCTGGTCTTAATGGCTTGCAGGTTTGAGACTAGACTAGGTAATCACCACTGTCATTAAGGTTATGGTGGGTAAAAAAAGTGACAAAAACCCTCCACAGTAAAGCATAAAGCAACTGTAAATATTACTGTATGTTCATTTGCATGTCTTAGACAGGTCTGCAACCCTGTCTTTCCCCATTGTCACCCAGCATACAGCGCTTCCACTGCAGCAAGGGATTCTGGGAAATGACATGCAAATGAGCACTCAGTGCCACCTTTTGTCTCAAGCTCGTATTACACAAGCCAATCCTTAAGCCAATGCATGCTGTTTTAAACACAGCTTTTAAACAGAGGCTGGGATGAGATGCAAAGCCATTAGACCTACTCACATACATGTTTCAACCTTGATGGGTATCATCAGTGTGAGGCTGGTCTTAATGGCTAGCAGGTTTGAGACTAGACTAGGTAATCACCACTGTCATTAAGGTTATGGTGGGTAAAAAAAGTGACAAAAACCCTCCACAGTAAAGCATAAAGCAACTGTAAATATTACTGTATGTTCATTTGCATGTCTTAGACAGGTCTGCAACCCTGTCTTTCCCCATTGTCACCCAGCATACAGCACTTCCACTGCAGCAAGGGATTCTGGGAAATGACATGCAAATGAGCACTCAGTGCCACCTTTTGTCTCAAGCTCGTATTACACAAGCCAATCCTCAAGCCAATGCATGCTGTTTTAAACACAGCTTTTAAACAGAGGCTGGGATGAGATGCAAAGCCATTAGACCTACTCACATACATGTTTCAACCTTGATGGGTATCATCAGTGTGAGGCTGGTCTTAATGGCTTGCAGGTTTGAGACTAGACTAGGTAATCACCACTGTCATTAAGGTTATGGTGGGTAAAAAAAGTGACAAAAACCCTCCACAGTAAAGCATAAAGCTTTATATATATATATCCACACACTACCTGGCGCTGCTCGGGAATTCTAAGAAACCATCCTCATCCCTCCTCTCCCCCCCTACTCCCTTCTCCCCCCCCCCCTCCCATCACTTTCCTTTAATACCTTATGATGCCCCCCATTCTTTCCACCTCTCGCCCCTTCTCCAGCGTTCTTACTTTCTCCTCACGCGCCAACTTCTTTCTTCTTCTGCTTACTGTGTAAACGTTATAGCTATCTGACTCCTTTTCTGCCACCAGGCTATGTGCATTATGATGTCACCAGTATGATGTCGCGTGTCAGATATCTATACCCGCCAGGTACAACACCCAGTGGGTTGAGTTGCTTAGAGCAATTGTAATAACGCATAGAGTTAAAATAGAATGTATCCAAACCGTGACCGTTCATCTGATTTAGAAAAAGGAACCCTTCCAGGTTTGTTTGCCCGAGGTCTTACAGTTTGGGTGCGCATGATGAGACACACAGACACACGTTCTGAAATACTTTTGTGTGTAAAGTATTGTAATAGTCTGAATTTCCCAGGGCCCAGTGAGAAGACTGCACATTTAAAAGTAACTTTCAGGCTGATTAACTCTTTCTTAGGCCTGGGACATAGTGAGTTTTAGGCCTCGGGCATGGTCAGCGCTTATGCGCTGACCCTTGCTGAGGCGTGCTGCTGCTCGGCACTGAGCCCCTGCAGCCGCAATGAGAGCGGCTTTAGCAGGGGCTCGCGCACGCATCCGCACGCTTGGGGAAGCGTGTGTTTGACGGAGTTTTGAAATTTGGCACTCGCCGGACGGAGCGCAGGGCCGGTCACGTGAGCGGTTCGCCCAATGAGGGCGAACCAGCTCCGTGACATCACTGGCCCGCCCCCAGACCCGCCTACGGACGGCGCGCTGTTTAAGGCCCGGGAAAGCACCGCTTTCCCTGAGCCTCAGCGTGCCTCCGCACTGACAAACCTACTATGTCCCAGGCCTTAAGCTCGCTGAGGCGGGCAGAGCCGCGCTGAGCAGATGCAGAAAGCCCCTGCATCTGTCATCAGCGCGGCTATAGTTTCTCCCTCCGCATGCGCGCTGATGCGTGCGGAGGCTGAGAAACTTTGCCGAGACAGGCAGGTTTCAAATTTGCCGCTCGGGGAAGCGATGTGAGCGGTCACGTGACCGCTGACATCCAATGGGAGCGAGGGACTAGCCTCGTCTCCCGCTCCGCCTCCTGGCACGCCTCTGCTCCGCCCGCCCCCTGAGCGAGCTCACTGCCTCGCCTGCAAGGACAGGAAAAAGCACCATTTTGGAGCAGGCGAGGCAGAGCAGGAGCGCGGCTCAGCGCTGTTTGCTCCTCTATGTCCCAGGCCTAAAAGGGAGCCAGTAGTATAAAAGTGTGTGTGTGTGTGTGTGTGTGTGTGTGTGTGTGTGTGTGTGTGTGTGTGTGTGTGTGTGTGTGTGTGTGTGTTTCTCCTACTTCATGAGATGGCCCCTTTGAGTTTGTACTTGTCCATTTAATCTTTTCTAGCTATGATCTTTCATTCTATTACGCCCCGCTGGGATCGGACCAATGATCTTTCATTCTATTACGCCCCGCTGGGATCGGACCAATGATCTTTCATTCTATTACGCCCCGCTGGGATCGGACCAATGTTCTTTCATTCTATTACGCCCCGCTGGGATCGGACCAATGATCTTTCATTCTATTACGCCCCGCTGGGATCGGACCAATGATCTTTCATTCTATTACGCCCCGCTGGGACCGGACCAATGATCTTTCATTCTATTACGCCCCGCTGGGATCGGACCAATGATCTTCCATTCTATTACGCCTCGCTGGGATCGGGCCAATGATCTTTCATTCTATTACGCCCCGCTGGGATCGGACCAATGATCTTCCATTCTATTACGCCTCGCTGGGATCGGGCCAATGATCTTTCATTCTATTACGCCCCGCTGGGATCGGACCAATGATCTTTCATTCTATTACGCCCCGCTGGGATCGGACCAATGATCTTTCATTCTATTACGCCCCGCTGGGATCGGACCAATGATCTTTCATTCTATTACGCCCCGCTGGGACCGGAACAATGATCTCTCATTCTATTACGCCCCGCTGGGATCGGACCAATGATCTTTCATTCTATTACGCCCCGCTGGGATCGGACCAATGATCTTTCATTCTATTACGCCTCGCTGGGATCGGGCCAATGATCTTTCATTCTATTACGCCCCGCTGGGATCGGGCCAATGATCTTCCATTCTATTACGCCCCGCTGGGACCGGGCCAATGATCTTTCATTCTATTACGCCCCGCTGGGATCGGGCCAATGATCTTTCATTCTATTACGCCCCGCTGGGATCGGACCAATGATCTTTCATTCTATTACGCCCCGCTGGGATCGGGCCAATGATCTTCCATTCTATTACGCCCCGCTGGGATCGGGCCAATGATCTTTCATTCTATTACGCCCCGCTGGGATCGGGCCAATGATCTTTCATTCTATTACGCCCCGCTGGGACCGGACCAATGATCTCTCATTCTATTACGCCCCGCTGGGATCGGGCCAATGATCTTCCATTCTATTACGCCCCGCTGGGATCGGAACAATGATCTTTCATTCTATTACGCCCCGCTGGGATCGGACCAATGATCTTTCATTCTATTACGCCCCGCTGGGATCGGACCAATGATCTTTCATTCTATTACGCCCCGCTGGGACCGGACCAATGATCTTTCATTCTATTACGCCCCGCTGGGATCGGACCAATGATCTTTCATTCTATTACGCCCCGCTGGGATCGGACCAATGATCTTTCATTCTATTACGCCCCGCTGGGATCGGGCCAATGATCTTCCATTCTATTACGCCCCGCTGGGACCGGGCCAATGATCTCATTCTATTACGCCCCGCTGGGATCGGACCAATGATCTTTCATTCTATTACGCCCCGCTGGGACCGGACCAATGATCTTTCATTCTATTACGCCCCGCTGGGATCGGACCAATGATCTTTCATTCTATTACGCCCCGCTGGGATCGGACCAATGATCTTTCATTCTATTACGCCTCGCTGGGATCGGGCCAATGATCTTTCATTCTATTACGCCCCGCTGGGATCGGACCAATGATCTTTCATTCTATTACGCCTCGCTGGGATCGGGCCAATGATCTTTCATTCTATTACGCCCCGCTGGGACCGGGCCAATGATCTTTCATTCTATTACGCCCCGCTGGGATCGGAACAATGATCTTTCATTCTATTACGCCCCGCTGGGATCGGACCAATGATCTTCCATTCTATTACGCCCCGCTGGGACCGGGCCAATGATCTTCCATTCTATTACGCCCCGCTGGGATCGGACCAATGATCTCTCATTCTATTACGCCCCGCTGGGATCGGGCCAATGATCTTTCATTCTATTACGCCCCGCTGGGATCGGACCAATGATCTCTCATTCTATTACGCCCCGCTGGGATCGGAACAATGATCTTTCATTCTATTACGCCCCGCTGGGATCGGACCAATGATCTTTCATTCTATTACGCCCCGCTGGGATCGGACCAATGATCTTTCATTCTATTACGCCCCGCTGGGATCGGGCCAATGATCTTTCATTCTATTACGCCCCGCTGGGATCGGGCCAATGATCTCATTCTATTACGCCCCGCTGGGACCGGGCCAATGATCTTTCATTCTATTACGCCCCGCTGGGATCGGAACAATGATCTTTCATTCTATTACGCCCCGCCGGGATCGGACCAATGATCTCATTCTATTACGCCCCGCTGGGATCGGACCAATGATCTCTCATTCTATTACGCCCCGCTGGGATCGGGCCAATGATCTTTCATTCTATTACGCCCCGCTGGGACCGGGCCAATGATCTTTCATTCTATTACGCCCCGCTGGGATCGGGCCAATGATCTTTCATTCTATTACGCCCCGCTGGGATCGGGCCAATGATCTTTCATTCTATTACGCCCCGCTGGGATCGGGCCAATGATCTTCCATTCTATTACGCCCCGCTGGGATCGGGCCAATGATCTTCCATTCTATTACGCCCCGCTGGGATCGGACCAATGATCTTTCATTCTATTACGCCCCGCTGGGATCGGGCCAATGATCTTTCATTCTATTACGCCCCGCTGGGATCGGACCAATGATCTTTCATTCTATTACGCCCCGCTGGGACCGGGCCAATGATCTTCCATTCTATTACGCCCCGCTGGGATCGGGCCAATGATCTTTCATTCTATTACGCCCCGCTGGGATCGGACCAATGATCTTTCATTCTATTACGCCCCGCTGGGATCGGGCCAATGATCTTCCATTCTATTACGCCCCGCTGGGATCGGGCCAATGATCTTTCATTCTATTACGCCCCGCTGGGATCGGGCCAATGATCTTTCATTCTATTACGCCCCGCTGGGATCGGACCAATGATCTCATTCTATTATGCCCCGCTGGGATCGGAACAATGATCTTCCATTCTATTACGCCCCGCTGGGATCGGGCCAATGATCTTTCATTCTATTACGCCCCGCTGGGATCGGAACAATGATCTTTCATTCTATTACGCCCCGCTGGGATCGGACCAATGATCTTTCATTCTATTACGCCCCGCTGGGATCGGGCCAATGATCTTCCATTCTATTACGCCCCGCTGGGATCGGGCCAATGATCTTCCATTCTATTACGCCCCGCTGGGATCGGACCAATGATCTTTCATTCTATTACGCCCCGCTGGGATCGGGCCAATGATCTTCCATTCTATTACGCCCCGCTGGGATCGGGCCAATGATCTTTCATTCTATTACGCCCCGCTGGGATCGGGCCAATGATCTTTCATTCTATTACACCCCGCTGGGATCGGACCAATGATCTTTCATTCTATTACGCCCCGCTGGGACCGGGCCAATGATCTTCCATTCTATTACGCCCCGCTGGGATCGGGCCAATGATCTTTCATTCTATTACGCCCCGCTGGGATCGGACCAATGATCTCATTCTATTACGCCCCGCTGGGACCGGACCAATGATCTTTCATTCTATTACGCCCCGCTGGGATCGGGCCAATGATCTTTCATTCTATTACGCCCCGCTGGGATCGGGCCAATGATCTTTCATTCTATTACGCCCCGCTGGGATCGGACCAATGATCTTTCATTCTATTACGCCCCGCTGGGACCGGGCCAATGATCTTCCATTCTATTACGCCCCGCTGGGATCGGGCCAATGATCTTTCATTCTATTACGCCCCGCTGGGATCGGACCAATGATCTCATTCTATTACGCCCCGCTGGGATCGGAACAATGATCTTCCATTCTATTACGCCCCGCTGGGACCGGACCAATGATCTTTCATTCTATTACGCCCCGCTGGGATCGGAACAATGATCTTTCATTCTATTACGCACCGCTGGGATCGGGCCAATGATCTCATTCTATTACGCCCCGCTGGGATCGGGCCAATGATCTTTCATTCTATTACGCCCCGCTGGGATCGGACCAATGATCTCATTCTATTACGCCCCGCTGGGACCGGACCAATGATCTTTCATTCTATTACGCCCCGCTGGGATCGGGCCAATGATCTTTCATTCTATTACGCCCCGCTGGGATCGGGCCAATGATCTCATTCTATTACGCCCCGCTGGGATCGGGCCAATGATCTTTCATTCTATTACGCCCCGCTGGGATCGGACCAATGATCTTTCATTCTATTACGCCCCGCTGGGACCGGACCAATGATCTTTCATTCTATTACGCCTCGCTGGGACCGGACCAATGATCTTCCATTCTATTACGCCTCGCTGGGATCGGGCCAATGATCTTTCATTCTATTACGCCCCGCTGGGATCGGGCCAATGATCTTTCATTCTATTACGCCTCGCTGGGATCGGACCAATGATCTTTCATTCTATTACGCCCCGCTGGGATCGGACCAATGATCTTTCATTCTATTACGCCCCGCTGGGATCGGACCAATGATCTTTCATTCTATTACGCCCCGCTGGGATCGGACCAATGATCTTTCATTCTATTACGCCTCGCTGGGATCGGGCCAATGATCTTTCATTCTATTACGCCCCGCTGGGATCGGGCCAATGATCTTCCATTCTATTACGCCCCGCTGGGACCGGGCCAATGATCTTTCATTCTATTACGCCCCGCTGGGATCGGGCCAATGATCTTTCATTCTATTACGCCCCGCTGGGACCGGACCAATGATCTTTCATTCTATTACGCCCCGCTGGGATCGGACCAATGATCTCATTCTATTACGCCCCGCTGGGATCGGACCAATGATCTTTCATTCTATTACGCCCCGCTGGGATCGGGCCAATGATCTTTCATTCTATTACGCCCCGCTGGGACCGGACCAATGATCTCTCATTCTATTACGCCCCGCTGGGACCGGGCCAATGATCTTCCATTCTATTACGCCCCGCTGGGATCGGAACAATGATCTTTCATTCTATTACGCCCCGCTGGGATCGGGCCAATGATCTTCCATTCTATTACGCCCCGCTGGGATCGGAACAATGATCTCTCATTCTATTACGCCCCGCTGGGATCGGACCAATGATCTTTCATTCTATTACGCCCCGCTGGGATCGGACCAATGATCTTTCATTCTATTACGCCCCGCTGGGATCGGAACAATGATCTCTCATTCTATTACGCCCCGCTGGGATCGGAACAATGATCTCTCATTCTATTACGCCCCGCTGGGATCGGGCCAATGATCTTCCATTCTATTACGCCCCGCTGGGATCGGAACAATGATCTCTCATTCTATTACGCCCCGCTGGGATCGGACCAATGATCTTTCATTCTATTACGCCCCGCTGGGATCGGACCAATGATCTTTCATTCTATTACGCCCCGCTGGGACCGGACCAATGATCTTTCATTCTATTACGCCCCGCTGGGATCGGGCCAATGATCTCATTCTATTACGCCCCGCTGGGACCGGGCCAATGATCTTTCATTCTATTACGCCCCGCTGGGATCGGGCCAATGATCTCATTCTATTACGCCCCGCTGGGACCGGGCCAATGATCTTTCATTCTATTACGCCCCGCTGGGATCGGACCAATGATCTCTCATTCTATTACGCCCCGCTGGGATCGGGCCAATGATCTTTCATTCTATTACGCCCCGCTGGGATCGGACCAATGATCTCATTCTATTACGCCTCGCTGGGATCGGACCAATGATCTCTCATTCTATTACGCCCCGCTGGGATCGGAACAATGATCTTTCATTCTATTACGCCCCGCTGGGATCGGACCAATGATCTTTCATTCTATTACGCCCCGCTGGGATCGGACCAATGATCTTTCATTCTATTACGCCCCGCTGGGACCGGACCAATGATCTTTCATTCTGTTACGCCCCGCTGGGATCGGGCCAATGATCTCATTCTATTACGCCCCGCTGGGATCGGGCCAATGATCTCATTCTATTACGCCCCGCTGGGATCGGGCCAATGATCTCATTCTATTACGCCCCGCTGGGATCGGACCAATGATCTTTCATTCTATTACGCCCCGCTGGGATCGGACCAATGATCTTTCATTCTATTACGCCCCGCTGGGACCGGACCAATGATCTTTCATTCTGTTACGCCCCGCTGGGATCGGACCAATGATCTTCCATTCTATTACGCCCCGCTGGGATCGGACCAATGATCTCATTCTATTACGCCCCGCTGGGACCGGGCCAATGATCTTTCATTCTATTACGCCCCGCTGGGATCGGGCCAATGATCTCATTCTATTACGCCCCGCTGGGACCGGGCCAATGATCTTTCATTCTATTACGCCCCGCTGGGATCGGAACAATGATCTTTCATTCTATTACGCCCCGCTGGGATCGGGCCAATGATCTTTCATTCTATTACGCCCCGCTGGGATCGGACCAATGATCTTTCATTCTATTACGCCCCGCTGGGATCGGGCCAATGATCTCATTCTATTACGCCCCGCTGGGATCGGACCAATGATCTTTCATTCTATTACGCCCCGCTGGGATCGGGCCAATGATCTTTCATTCTATTACGCCCCGCTGGGATCGGACCAATGATCTCATTCTATTACGCCCCGCTGGGACCGGACCAATGATCTTTCATTCTATTACGCCCCGCTGGGATCGGACCAATGATCTTTCATTCTATTACGCCCCGCTGGGATCGGGCCAATGATCTTCCATTCTATTACGCCCCGCTGGGATCGGGCCAATGATCTTTCATTCTATTACGCCCCGCTGGGATCGGGCCAATGATCTTCCATTCTATTACGCCCCGCTGGGATCGGGCCAATGATCTTTCATTCTATTACGCCCCGCTGGGATCGGGCCAATGATCTTTCATTCTATTACGCCCCGCTGGGATCGGGCCAATGATCTTTCATTCTGTTACGCCCCGCTGGGACCGGAACAATGATCTCTCATTCTATTACGCCCGCTGGGATCGGGCCAATGATCTCTCATTCTATTACGCCCCGCTGGGATCGGACCAATGATCTTTCATTCTATTACGCCCCGCTGGGATCGGGCCAATGATCTTTCATTCTATTACGCCCCGCTGGGATCGGACCAATGATCTTTCATTCTATTATTGGCAATAAGCGGGGAGAGGGGGGCAGCCTTGTGTTCCAGATTTGATAAACTGAGGAATATAATCCCGCTTTATTCTAACCTCGTGATTATAGGGGGACTGCAAAAACATTAAATCCATGTTAACCTTTTTTCACCATCACTAGAGGCCGGGACGTGTTCCTCGCCGCCGCCGCCGTGTGGCGCAAAACATGTGAAATCTTCTATTTTTTACATTTTTTTATTAGGTCTGTAGCATTAGATAAGTGACTGCCTGCTTTATTTTATTATTATTATTCATCTCTTAATGTCATTTGTAATGAGTTTTAAAGCATCCTTTGGATTTCTATAGCAGGTTTCGCCCACTGCCCCCGCAGTGCGAGATCTTCTAACACTTTCCAGTTTGGGATCATTTGTTGCCAATATTGAGCTGCAAACTGTAACAATAGATAATGTTATCTTGGAAATACAGGCAGTCCTCGGTTATCCGACACAATGCGTTAATCAAAATGGCGTTGTATAGCGAAACGTTGTAAAGCGAAACACGTCTTTTCATAGGAACACTGTTTAAATGAAAGGTTCCGTTCCTGAAGGCATTTTTCATGCTAAAATACACCAAATATTTTACGCAGACGATAAGATATGCAGCACACACATAAATTATACAGGCATACCCCGCATTAACGTACGCAATGGGACCGGAGCATGTATGTAACACAGGCATACCCCGCATTAACGTACGCAATGGGACCGGAGCGTGTATGTAACACAGGCATACCCCGCATTAACGTACGCATATATACATACCCCGCATTAACGTACGCAATGGGACCGGAGCGTGTATGTAACACAGGCATACCCTGCATTAACGTACGCAATGGGACCGGAGCGTGTATGTAACACAGGCATACCCCGCATTAACGTACGCAATGGGACCGGAGCATGTATGTAACACAGCCATACCCCGCATTAACGTACGCAATGGGACCGGAGCATGTATGTAACACAGCCATACCCCGCATTAACGTACGCAATGGGACCGGAGCATGTATGCAAAGTGAAAATGTACTTAAAGTGAAGCACTACCTTTTCCCCACTTATCGATGCATGTACTGTACTGCAATCGTCATATACGTGCATAACTGATGTAAATAACGCATTTGTAACAGGCTCTATACTCTCCCCGCTTGCACACAGCTTCGGTACAGGTAGGGAGCCGGTATTGCTGTTCAGGACATGCTGACAGGCGCATGCGTGAGCTGCCGTTTGCCTATTGAGCGAGAGGTACTTACTCGCGAGTGTACTTAAAGTGAGTGTCCTTAAACCGGGGTATGCCTGTATAGTGTATATACTGTATTATATATATATATATATATATATATATATATATATATAATATAATATATTAAATAGTATAATATATATATTATATACACATAAACAACTTTGCAAAGCATCGTATGAGCGTTGGATAAGCCATTTTGGCGTTGTAAAAATGAACATAGGTATGCATTGTACAGCGTTGGATAAGCCACTCGTTGTAAAACGACGACTGCCTGTATAAGGATACATAGTAGCTGCTGAGTTGTACTGAAGGAAGGATTGATTTACATCTAATAAGAAAAGCAAGATGGTGGAGGGAGGAGGAGGTTGGATGTAGTTTTGCTGCTTTAATGGGTTCAGGAAGTAAGACTTTGCAATAGAATCCTCTTCCCATCTGTCTGCTTCTTTAGTGTGTGTTTAACCCTCTCACGGCCATAGCCAAGTAATGTGTGGCTGCCGCTCTCCTCCTGCTGCCCGCGTCCCCCTCTCCACCTGCTGCCCGCGCCCCCCTCTCTCCACCTGCTGCCCGCGCCCCCCTCTCTCCACCTGCTGCCCGCGCCCCCCTCTCTCCACCTGCTGCCCGCGCCCCCTCTCTCCACCTGCTGCCCGCGCCCCCCTCTCTCCACCTGCTGCCCGCGACCCCCTCTCTCCACCTGCCCGCGACCCCCTCTCTCCACCTACTGCCCGCGCCCCCCTCTCTCCTCCTGCTGCCCGCGCCCCCCTCTCTCCACCTGCTGCCCGCGCCCCCCTCTCTCCACCTGCTGCCCGCGCCCCCCTCTCTCCACCTGCTGCCCGCGCCCCCCTCTCTCCACCTGCTGCCCGCGCCCCCCTCTCCCCACCTGCTGCCCGCGCCCCCCTCTCCCCACCTGCTGCCCGCGCCCCCCTCTCTCCACCTGCTGCCCGCGCCCCCCTCTCTCCACCTGCTGCCCGCGCTCGCCTCTCTCCACCTGCTGCCCGCGCTCGCCTCTCTCCACCTGCTGCCCGCGCCCCCCTCTCTCCTCCTGCTGCCCGCGCCCCCTCTCTCCTCCTGCTGCCCGCGCCCCCTCTCTCCACCTGCTGCCCGCGCCCCCTCTCTCCACCTGCTGCCTGCGCCCCCTCTCTCCACCTGCTGCCCGCGCCTGCATCTCTCCACCTGCTGCCCGCGCCCCCCTCTCTCCACCTGCTGCCCGTGCCCCCCTCTCTCCACCTGCTGCCCGCGCCCCCCTCTCTCCACCTGCTGCCCGCGCCCCCCTCTCTCCACCTGCTGCCCGCGCCCCCCTCTCTCCACCTGCTGCCCGCGCCCCCCTCTCTCCACCTGCTGCCCGCGCCCCCCTCTCTCCACCTGCTGCCCGCGCCCCCCTCTCTCCACCTGCTGCCCGCGCCCCCTCTCTCCACCTGCTGCCTGCACCCCCTCTCTCCACCTGCTGCCCGCGCCCCCCTCTCTCCACCTGCTGCCCGCGCCCCCCTCTCTCCTCCTGCTGCTCGCGCCCCCCTCTCTCCACATGCTGCCCGCGCCCCCCTCTCTCCACCTGCTGCCCGCGCCCCCCTCTCTCCACCTGCTGCCCGCGCCCCCCTCTCTCCACCTGCTGCCCGCGCCCCCCTCTCTCCACCTGCTGCCCGCGCCCCCCTCTCTCCACCTGCTGCCCGCGCCCCCCTCTCTCCACCTGCTGCCCGCGCCCCCCTCTCTCCACCTGCTGCCCGCGCCCCCCTCTCTCCACCTGCTGCCCGCGCCCCCCTCTCTCCACCTGCTGCCCGCGCCCCCCTCTCTCCACCTGCTGCCCGCGCCCCCCTCTCTCCACCTGCTGCCCGCGCCCCCTCTCTCCACCTGCTGCCCGCGCCCCCTCTTTCCACCTGCTGCCCGCACCCCCCTCTCTCCACCTGCTGCCCGCGCCCCCCTCTCTCCACCTGCTGCCCGCGCCCCCCTCTCTCCACCTGCTGCCCGCGCCCCCCTCTCTCCACCTGCTGCCCGCGCCCCCCTCTCTCCACCTGCTGCCCGCGCCCCCCTCTCCCCACCTGCTGCCCGCGCCCCCTCTCTCCACCTGCTGGCCGCGCCCCCCTCTCTCCACCTGCTGCCCGCGACCCCCTCTCTCCACCTGCTGCCCGCGCCCCCCTCTCTCCACCTGCTGCCCGCGCTTGCCTCTCTTCACCTGCTGCCTGAGCCCCCCCTCTCGCCTCCTGCTGCCTGAGCCCCCCCTCTCGCCTCCTGCTGCCTGAGCCCCCCCTCTCGCCTCCTGCTGCCTGAGCCCTCCCCTCGCCTCCTGCTGCCTGAGCCCCCCCTCTCGCCTCCTGCTGCCCTCCATCTGATAAGGTACGAAATTAGACATGTTCTTTTGTGTGTGTGTGTGTGTGTGTGTGTGTGTGTGTGTGTATACAAAGGCACATTCAGTTGAAGATGATGTGCCTTGATATAGCACCACTTATTACATATGGGCCTATGGGGCAGATTCACCCAGCTCCCATGTGCGAGACCGCACCCCATCCAGCTGTAACTACCCTTCAAGGCAATGGCATTTACACTGGCGATCAGGTGCAATACCCCCTATGGGAGATTGGTGAATTTCTCACCCAGCTATATTCCCTGCCAACCGCGCCTCTTACAGTATCGCTGCTAACCGCGCCACTTACAGTATCGCTGCTAACCGCGTCACTTACAGTATCGCTGCCAACCGCGCCACTTACAGTATCGCTGCCAACCGCGCCACTTACAGTATCGCTGCTAACCGCGCCACTTACAGTATCGCTGCCAACCGCGCCACTTACAGTATCGCTGCTAACCGCGCCACTTACAGTATCGCTGCTAACCGCGCCTCTTACAGTATCGCTGCTAACCGCGCCACTTACAGTATCGCTGCTAACCGCGCCACTTACAGTATCGCTGCTAACCGCGCCACTTACAGTATCGCTGCTAACCGCGCCTCTTACAGTATCGCTGCTAACCGCGCCACTTACAGTATCGCTGCTAACCACGCCACTTACAGTATCGCTGCTAACCGCGCCACTTACAGTATCGCTGCTAACCGCGCCACTTACAGTATCGCTGCTAACCGCGCCACTTACAGTATCGCTGCTAACCGCGCCACTTACAGTATCGCTGCTAACCGCGCCACTTACAGTATCGCTGCTAACCGCGCCACTTACAGTATCGCTGCTAACCGCGCCACTTACAGTATCGCTGCTCACCGCGCCACTTACAGTATCGCTGCTAACCGCGCCTCTTACAGTATCGCTGCTAACCGCGCCACTTACAGTATCGCTGCTAACGTCGCCACTTACAGTATCGCTGCTAACGTCGCCACTTACAGTATCGCTGCTAACGTCGCCACTTACAGTATCGCTGCTAACCGCGCCACTTACAGTATCGCTGCTAACCGCGCCTCTTACAGTATCGCTGCTAACCGCGCCTCTTACAGTATCGCTGCTAACCGCGCCACTTACAGTATCGCTGCTAACCGCGTCACTTACAGTATCGCTGCTAACCGCGTCACTTACAGTATCGCTGCTAACCGCGTCACTTACAGTATCGCTGCTTCCCTGCCTTTCCCAGCCTGGATAATCCTTTTCAAGCTGCTTTGTAGTGGCATATGGCCACAGTAAGGTGAAGCCTATTTGACCTTGCATAGCCCTTTGCTGCCATCTGCCAGCCTGGAGACTTCCAGCAGAGGACTGGCTGTAACAAGCAGTGTGAGTACCGTACACAGGAGGATTATACCGTACACACGGCCGCCGTGAGGGGGATTATACCGTACACGGGGCCGCCGCAAGGGGGATTATACCGTACACGGGGCCGACGTGAGGGGAATTATACAATACACAGGGCCGCCGCGAGTGGGATTATACCGTACACAAGGGGATTATACCATACACACTGCCGCCGTGAGGGGATTATACCATACACAGGGGGATTATACCGTACACAGGGCCGCCGCGAGGGGGATTATACCGTACACAAGGGGATTATACCATACACGGGGATTATACCGTACACACTGCCGCCGTGAGGGGATTATACCATACACAGGAGGATTATACCGTACACAGGGGGATTATACCGTACACAGGGAGATTATACCGTACACAGGGAGATTATACCGTACACAGGGCCACCGCGAGGGGATTATACCGTACACAAGGGGGATTATACCGTACACAGGGGGATTATACCGTACACAGGGCCGCCGTGAGGGGATTATACCGTACACACGGCCGCCGTGAGGGGGATTATACCGTTCACACGGCCGCCGTGAGGGGGATTATACCGTACACACGGCCGCCGTGAGGGTATTATACCGTACACACGGCCGCCGTGAGGGGGATTATACCGTACACACGGCCGCCGTGAGGGGGATTATACCGTACACACGGCCGCCGTGAGGGGGATTATACCGTACACACGGCCGCCGTGAGGGGGATTATACCGTACACACGGCCGCCGTGAGGGGATTATACCGTACACACGGCCGCCGTGAGGGGGATTATACCGTTCACACGGCCGCCGCGAGGGGGGATTATACCGTACACACGGCCGCCGTGAGGGGGATTATACCGTACACACGGCCGCCGTGAGGGGGATTATACCGTACACACTGCCGCCGTGAGGGGGATTATACCGTACACACGGCCGCCGTGAGGGGGATTATACCGTACACAGGGGGATTATACCGTACACACGGCCGCCGTGAGGGGGATTATACCGTACACACGGCCGCCGTGAGGGGGATTATACCGTACACACGGCCGCCGTGAGGGGGATTATACCGTACACACGGCCGCCGTGAGGGGATTATACCGTACACACGGCCGCCGTGAGGGGGATTATACCGTACACACGGCCGCCGTGAGGGGATTATACCGTACACACGGCCGCCGTGAGGGGGATTATACCGTTCAAACGGCCGCCGCGAGGGGGGATTATACCGTACACACGGCCGCCGCGAGGGGGATTATACCGTTCACACGGCCGCCGCGAGGGGGGATTATACCGTACACACGGCCGCCGTGAGGGGGATTATACCGTACACACGGCCGCCACGAGGGGGATTATACTGTACACACGGCCGCCGTGAGGGGGATTATACCGTACACAGGGGGATTATACCGTACACACGGCCGCCGTGAGGGGGATTATACCGTACACACGGCCGCCGCGAGGCGGATTATACCGTACACAGGGGGATTATACCGTACACAGGGCCGCCGTGAGGGGATTATACCGTACACAGGGCCGCCGTGAGGAGGATTATACCGTACACACGGCCGCCGCGAGGGGGATTATACCGTACACACGGCCGCCGTGGGGGGGATTATACCGTACACACGGCCGCCGCGAGGGGGATTATACCGTACACACGGCCGCCGTGAGGGGGATTATACCGTACACACGGCCGCCGTGAGGGGATTATACCGTACACAGGGCCGCCGTGAGGAGGATTATACCGTACACACGGCCGCCGCGAGGGGGATTATACCGTACACACGGCCGCCGTGAGGGGGATTATACCGTACACACGGCCGCCGTGAGGGGATTATACCGTACACAGGGCCGCCGTGAGGAGGATTATACCGTACACACGGCCGCCGCGAGGGGGATTATACCGTACACACGGCCGCCGTGGGGGGGATTATACCGTACACAGGGCCGCCGTGAGGGGGATTATACCGTACACACGGCCGCCGCGAGGTGGATTATACCGTACACAGGGCCGCCGCGAGGGGGATTATACCGTACACAGGGCCGCCGCGAGGGGGATTATACCGTACACAGGGGGATTATACCATACACACGGCCGCCGCGAGGGAGATTATACCGTACACAGGGCCGCCGTGAGGGGATTATACCGTTCACACGGCCGCCGCGAGGGGGGATTATACCGTACACACGGCCGCCGTGAGGGGGATTATACCGTACACACGGCCGCCGTGAGGGGATTATACCGTACACACGGCCGCCGCGAGGTGGATTATACCGTACACACGGCCGCCGTGAGGGGGATTATACCGTACACAGGGCCGCCGTGAGGGGGATTATACCGTACACACGGCCGCCGTGAGGGGGATTATACCGTTCACACGGCCGCCGTGAGGGGGATTATACCGTACACAGGGGGATTATACCGTACACACGGCCGCCGTGAGGGGGATTATACCGTACACAGGGCCGCCGTGAGGGGGATTATACCGTACACACGGCCGCCGTGAGGGGGATTATACCGTACACACGGCCGCCGTGAGGGGGATTATACCGTACACACGGCCGCCGTGAGGGGGATTATACCGTACACACGGCCGCCGTGAGGGGATTATACCGTACACACGGCCGCCGTGAGGGGGATTATACCGTACACAGGGGGATTATACCGTACACACGGCCGCCGTGAGGGGGATTATACCGTACACACGGCCGCCGTGAGGGGATTATACCGTACACACGGCCGCCGTGAGGGGGATTATACCGTTCACACGGCCGCCGCGAGGGGGGATTATACCGTCCACACGGCCGCCGCGAGGGGGATTATACCGTTCACACGGCCGCCGCGAGGGGGGATTATACCGTACACAGGGCCGCCGTGAGGGGGATTATACCGTACACACGGCCGCCACGAGGGGGATTATACTGTACACACGGCCGCCGTGAGGGGGATTATACCGTACACAGGGGGATTATACCGTACACACGGCCGCCGTGAGGGGGATTATACCGTACACACGGCCGCCGCGAGGCGGATTATACCGTACACAGGGGGATTATACCGTACACAGGGTGGCCGTGAGGGGGATTATACCGTACACACGGCCGCCGTGAGGGGATTATACCGTACACAGGGGGATTATACCGTACACAGGGCCGCCGTGAGGAGGATTATACCGTACACACGGCCGCCGCGAGGGGGATTATACCGTACACACGGCCGCCGTGGGGGGGATTATACCGTACACAGGGCCGCCGTGAGGGGGATTATACCGTACACACGGCCGCCGTGAGGGGATTATACCGTACACACGGCCGCCGCGAGGTGGATTATACCGTACACAGGGCCGCCGCGAGGGGGATTATACCGTACACAGGGCCGCCGCGAGGGGGATTATACCGTACACAGGGGGATTATACCATACACACGGCCGCCGCGAGGGAGATTATACCGTACACAGGGCCGCCGTGAGGGGATTATACCGTACACACTTCCCCCAAATCCTCTTACCTAGTTAGAAGCGAAGGCTTGTCCCACGGGAGAGTCCTCCGGTAAAGAACCGTTGCCAGATCTGAGGGGTCCCAGTCTCTGGTTTCATGTTCTTGGACATTGTGAATAACTCAAATGTAGGGTCCACAAATAGAAGATCTATAGTCCTGGGAAGCAACGTGTATCGGTACTGATCAAAGGATTAGGCCACCTATGTCTGCCACCCTTTGGCTGCTAAAGGACGGCGCGGCAGGAAGCGTGGCAGTTACATTGCTACTGTGCCCCGTAGAAATGATACAGCACGCGTGTAACCATCAAGCAGCAAAGCCCGTGTTTTTACCAAGCCAGAAAGTAAGACACGCCAATATCTTCACTGGGTCCTGAGACGGAGAGGTACCCCCACCCACGTGTTCTCCTCGCAGAGGTACCCCCACCCACGTGTTCTCCTCGCAGAGGTACCCCCACCCACGTGTTCTCCTCGTAGAGGTTCGCGGGGTGGCACCTTGTGAGAGGATGCTGGTTTTCGGATGGTCACATTCGGGGTTCTTGAAACATTTAACAAATAAATCGGGCAGTAAATCCTTGCTCTGAAGAGCTGACACTTTAAGGACGGGTATTTGTATAGCCGGGTTGGCCAACTCAAGTCCTCAAGGGCCAACAACAGGTCAGGTTTTTCGGATATCCCTACTTCAGCACATTTGCCTCAGTCTTTGACGGAGACACTGAAAACCTGACCTGTTTGTGGCCTTTGAGGACTGGGGTTGGCCACCCCAGGGTTACAGTGACCAGGGCCGCTATTGACCACGGACAGATTTAAGGGGTAGGAGGATTTGGAAGAGTATAAACCTGCTTTGAAATTGAGGGGCAGATCTCCTTGTGACCTTGGGCAGGTCACTTTCTCTCCCTGTGACTATTAAATCAGAGTGTGAGCTCTTTGGAACGGAGAGACTCTGTGCTTGCAAACTCACATATACAGTGCTGCATACAGTCACTGCTACAGAGGCAAACAGCTATTAAACCACATATACAGCGCTGCATACAGTCACTGCTACACACAGGCAAACAGCTATTAAACCACATATACAGCGCTGCATATAGTCACTGCTACACACAGGCAAACCGCTATTAAACCACATATACAGCGCTACATATAGTCACTGCTACACACAGGCAAACTGCTATTAAACCACATATACAGCGCTGCATACAGTCACTGCTACACACAGGCAAACAGCTATTAAACCACATATACAGCGCTGCATACAGTCACTGCTACACACAGGCAAACCGCTATTAAACCACATATACAGCACTGCATACAGTCACTGCTACACACAGGCAAACAGCTATTAAACCACATATACAGCGCTGCATATAGTCATACATGTAATATCCATCATTACAAGTCACTGCTACACACAGGCAAACCGATATTAAACCACATATACAGCGCTGCATATACTCACTGCTACAGAGGCAAACCGCTATTAAACCACATATACAGCGCTGCATACTGTCACTGCTACACACAGGCAAACCGCTATTAAACCACATATACAGCGCTGCATACAGTCACTGCTACACACAGGCAAACAGCTATTAAACCACATATACAGCGCTGCATGTGGTCACTGCTACACACAGGCAAACAGCTATTAAACCACATATACAGCGCTGCATATAGTCACTGCTACACACAGGCAAACAGCTATTAAACCACATATACAGCGCTGCATACAGTCACTGCTACACACAGGCAAACAGCTATTAAACCACATATACAGCGCTGCATACAGTCACTGCTACACACAGGCAAACAGCTATTAAACCCCATCTACAGCGCTGCATACAGTCACTGCTACACACAGGCAAACCGCTATTAAACCACATATACAGCGCTGCATACAGTCACTGCTACAGAGGCAAACAGCTATTAAACCACATATACAGCGCTGCATATAGTCACTGCTACACACAGGCAAACCGCTATTAAACCACATATACAGCGCTGCATACAGTCACTGCTACACACAGGCAAACAGCTATTAAACCACATATAAAGCGCTGCATACTGTCACTGCTACACACAGGCAAACCGCTATTAAACCACATATACAGCGCTGCATACAGTCACTGCTACACACAGGCAAACCGCTATTAAACCACATATACAGCGCTGCATACAGTCACTGCTACACACAGGCAAACCGCTATTAAACCACATATACAGCGCTGCATACAGTCACTGCTACACACAGGCAAACAGCTATTAAACCACATATACAGTGCTGCATACTGTCACTGCTACACACAGGCAAACCGCTATTAAACCACATATACAGCGCTGCATACTGTCACTGCTACACACAGGCAAACAGCTATTAAACCACATATACAGCGCTGCATACAGTCACTGCTACACACAGGCAAACCGCTATTAAACCACATATACAGTCACTGCTACAGAGGCAAACCGCTATTAAACCACATATACAGCGCTGCATACAGTCACTGCTACACACAGGCAAACAGCTATTAAACCACATATACAGCGCTGCATATACTCACTGCTACACACAGGCAAACCGCTATTAAACCACATATACAGCACTGCATACTGTCACTGCTACACACAGGCAAACCGCTATTAAACCACATATACAGCGCTACATACATTCACTGCTACACACAGGCAAACCGTTATTAAACCACATATACAGCGCTGCATACAGTCACTGCTACACACAGGCAAACAGCTATTAAACCACATATACAGCGCTGCATACAGTCAATGCTACACACAGGCAAACAGCTATTAAACCACATATACAGCGCTGCATACAGTCACTGCTACACACAGGCAAACCGCTATTAAACCACATATACAACGTTGCATACAGTCACTGCTACACACAGGCAAACCGCTATTAAACCACATATACAGCGCTGCATACAGTCACTGCTACACACAGGCAAACAGCTATTAAACCACATATACAGCGCTGCATATAGTCACTGCTACACACAGGCAAACCGCTATTAAACCACATATACAGCGCTGCATATAGTCACTGCTACACACAGGCAAACGGCTATTAAACCACATATACAGCGCTGCATATAGTCACTGCTACACACAGGCAAACGGCTATTAAACCACATATACAGCGCTGCATATAGTCACTGCTACACACAGGCAAACCGCTATTAAACCACATATACAACGCTGCATACAGTCACTGCTACACACAGGCAAACCGCTATTAAACCACATATACAGCGCTGCATACAGTCACTGCTACAGAGGCAAACAGCTATTAAACCACATATACAGCGCTGCATACAGTCACTGCTACACACAGGCAAACCGCTATTAAACCACATATACAACGCTGCATACAGTCACTGCTACACACAGGCAAACCGCTATTAAACCACATATACAGCGCTGCATACAGTCACTGCTACACACAGGCAAACAGCTATTAAACCGCATATACAGCGCTGCATACAGTCACTGCTACACACAGGCAAACCGCTATTAAACCACATATACAGCGCTGCATACAGTCACTGCTACAGAGGCAAACAGCTATTAAACCACATATACAGCGCTGCATATAGTCACTGCTACAGAGGCAAACAGCTATTAAACCACATATACAGCGCTGCATATAGTCACTGCTACACACAGGCAAACCGCTATTAAACCACATATACAGCGCTGCATATAGTCAATGCTACACACAGGCAATCCGCTATTAAACCACATATACAGCGCTGCATACAGTCACTGCTACACACAGGCAAACAGCTATTAAACAACATATACTGCGCTGCATATAGTCACTGCTACACACAGGCAAACCGCTATTAAACCACATATACAGCGCTGCATACAGTCACTGCTACACACAGGCAAACAGCTATTAAACCACATATACAGCGCTGCATATAGTCACTGCTACACACAGGCAAACAGCTATTAAACCACATATACAGCGCTACATATAGTCACTGCTACACACAGGCAAACTGCTATTAAACCACATATACAGCGCTACATATAGTCACTGCTACACACAGGCAAACCGCTATTAAACCACATATACAGCGTTGCATACAGTCACTGCTACACACAGCCAAACCGCTATTAAACCACATATACAGCGCTGCATATAGTCACTGCTACAGAGGCAAACAGCTATTAAACCACATATACAGCGCTGCATATAGTCACTGCTACACACAGGCAAACTGCTATTAAACCACATATACAGCGCTGCATACAGTCACTGCTACACACAGGCAAACCGCTATTAAACCACATATACAGCGCTGCATATAGTCACTGCTACACACAGGCAAACAGCTATTAAACCACATATACAGCGCTGTATATAGTCACTGCTACACACAGGCAAACAGCTATTAAACCACATATACAGCGCTGCATACAGTCACTGCTACACACAGCCAAACCACATATACAGCGCTGCATATAGTCACTGCTACACACAGGCAAACCGCTATTAAACCACATATACAGCGCTGCATACAGTCACTGCTACAGAGGCAAACCGCTATTAAACCACATATACAGCGCTGCATACAGTCACTGCTACACACAGGCAAACAGCTATTAAACCACATATACAGCGCTGCATATAGTCACTGCTACAGAGGCAAACAGCTATTAAACCACATATACAGCGCTGCATACAGTCACTGCTACACACAGGCAAACCGCTATTAAACCACATATACACCGCTGCATACAGTCACTGCTACACACAGGCAAACCGCTATTAAACCACATATACAGCGCTGCATATAGTCACTGCTACAGAGGCAAACCGCTATTAAACCACATATACAGCGCTGCATATAGTCACTGCTACAGAGGCAAACAGCTATTCAACCACATATACAGCGCTGCATATAGTCACTGCTACACACAGGCAAACAGCTATTAAACCACATATACAGTGCTGCATACAGTCACTGCTACACACAGGCAAACAGCTATTAAACCACATATACAGTGCTGCATATAGTCACTGCTACACACAGGCAAACAGCTATTAAACCACATATACAGCGCTGCATACAGTCACTGCTACACACAGGCAAACCGCTATTAAACCACATATACAGCGCTGCATACAGTCACTGCTACACACAGGCAAACCGCTATTAAACCACATATACAGCGCTGTATACAGTCACTGCTACACACAGGCAAACCGCTATTAAACCACATATACAGCGCTGCATACAGTCACTGCTACACACAGGCAAACAGCTATTAAACCACATATACAGCGCTGCATATAGTCACTGCTACAGAGGCAAACAGCTATTAAACCACATATACAGCGCTGCATACAGTCACTGCTACACACAGGCAAACAGCTATTAAACCACATATACAGCGCTGCATATAGTCACTGCTACAGAGGCAAACAGCTATTAAACCACATATACAGCGCTGCATACAGTCACTGCTACACACAGGCAAACCGCTATTAAACCACATATACAGCGCTGCATACAGTCACTGCTACACACAGGCAAACAGCTATTAAACCACATATACAGCGCTGCATATAGTCACTGCTACAGAGGCAAACAGCTATTAAACCACATATACAGCGCTGCATACAGTCACTGCTACACACAGGCAAACCGCTATTAAACCACATATACAGCGCTGTATACAGTCACTGCTACAGAGGCAAACAGCTATTAAACCACATATACAGCGCTGCATACAGTCACTGCTACACACAGGCAAACCGCTATTAAACCACATATACAGCACTGCATATAGTCACTGCTACAGAGGCAAACCGCTATTAAACCACATATACAGCGCTGCATACAGTCACTGCTACACACAGGCAAACCGCTATTAAACCACATATACAGCGCTGCATATAGTCACTGCTACACACAGGCAAACAGCTATTAAACCACATATACAGCGCTGCATATAGTCACTGCTACACACAGGCAAACAGCTATTAAACCACATATACAGCGCTGCATATAGTCACTGCTACACACAGGCAAACAGCTATTAAACCACATATACAGCGCTGCATATAGTCACTGCTACACACAGGCAAACCGCTATTAAACCACATATACAGCGCTGCATACAGTCACTGCTACACACAGGCAAACCGCTATTAAACCACATATACAGCGCTGTATACAGTCACTGCTACACACAGGCAAACCGCTATTAAACCACATATACAGCGCTGCATACAGTCACTGCTACACACAGGCAAACAGCTATTAAACCACATATACAGCACTGCATATAGTCACTGCTACAGAGGCAAACAGCTATTAAACCACATATACAGCGCTGCATATAGTCACTGCTACACACAGGCAAACCGCTATTAAACCACATATACAGCGCTGCATATAGTCACTGCTACACACAGGGAAACAGCTATTAAACCACATATACAGTGCTGCATATAGTTACTGCTACAGAGGCAAACAGCTATTAAACCACATATACAGCGCTGCATACAGTCACTGCTACACACAGGCAAACCGCTATTAAACCACATATACAGCGCTGCATACAGTCACTGCTACAGAGGCAAACCGCTATTAAACCACATATACAGCGCTGCATATAGTCACTACTACACACAGGCCAACCGCTATTAAACCACATATACAGCGCTGCATATAGTCACTGCTACAGAGGCAAACCGCTATTAAACCACATATACAGCGCTGCATACAGTCACTACTACACATAGGCAAACAGCTATTAAACCACATATACAGTGCTGCATATAGTCACTGCTACACACAGACAAACAGCTATTAAACCACATATACAGCGCTGCATATAGTCACTGCTACACACAGGCAAACAGCTATTAAACCACATATACAGCGCTGCATACAGTCACTGCTACACACAGGCAAACCGCTATTAAACCACATATACAGCGCTGCATACAGTCACTGCTACAGAGGCAAACAGCTATTAAACCACATATACAGCGCTGCATATAGTCACTGCTACAGAGGCAAACAGCTATTAAACCACATATACAGCGCTGCATACAGTCACTGCTACACACAGGCAAACGGCTATTAAACCACATATACAGCGCTGCATATAGTCACTGCTACACACAGGCAAACAGCTATTAAACCACATATACAGCGCTGCATATAGTCACTGCTACAGAGGCAAACAGCTATTAAACCACATATACAGCGCTGCATACAGTCACTGCTACACACAGGCAAACCGCTATTAAACCACATATACAGCGCTGCATACAGTCACTGCTACAGAGGCAAACAGCTATTAAACCACATATACAGCGCTGCATACAGTCACTGCTACACACAGGCAGACGGCTATTAAACCACATATACAGCGCTGCATACAGATCGCATGCTTGTAATGATGGATATTATATGTATGATCGCATGCTTGTAATGATGGATATTACATGTATGATCGCATGCTTGTAATGATGGATATTACATGTATGATCGCATGCTTGTAATGATGGATATTACATGTATGATCGCATGCTTGTAATGATGGATAGTACATGTATGATCGCATGCTTGTAATGATGGATATTACATGTATGATCGCATGCTTGTAATGATGGATATTACATGTATGATCGCATGCTTGTAATGATGGATATTACATGTATGATCGTTTGCTTGTAATGATGGATATTACATGTATGATCGCATGCTTGTAATGATGGATATTACATGTATGATCGCATGCTTGTAATGAGATATTACATGTATGATCGCATGCTTGTAATGATGGATATTACATGTATGATCGCATGCTTGTAATGATGGATATTACATGTATGATCGCATGCTTGTAATGATGGATATTACATGTACAGTATGATAGATATTACATGTATGATGGATATTACATGTATGATCGCATGCTTGTAATGATGGATATTACATGTATGATCGCATGCTTGTAATGATGGATATTACATGTATGATCGCATGCTTGTAATGATGGATATTACATGTATGATCGCATGCTTGTAATGATGGATATTACATGTATGATCGTTTGCTTGTAATGATGGATATTACATGTATGATCGCATGCTTGTAATGATGGATATTACATGTATGATCGCATGCTTGTAATGAGATATTACATGTATGATCGCATGCTTGTAATGATGGATATTACATGTATGATCACATGCTTGTAATGATGGATATTACATGTATGATCGCATGCTTGTAATGATGGATATTACATGTACAGTATGATAGATAATACATGTATGATGGATATTACATGTATGATCGCATGCTTGTAATGATAGATAGTACATGTATGATCGCATGCTTTTAATGATAGATATGACATGCATGATCGCAATCTTGTAATGATGGATATTACATGTACAGTATGATAGATATTACATGTATGATGGATATTACATGTATGATCGCATGCTTGTAATGATAGATATTACATGTATGATCGCATGCTTGTAATGATGGATATTACATGTATGATCGCTTGCTTGTAATGATGGATATTACATGTATGATCGCATGCTTGTAATGATTGATATTACATGTACAGTATGATAGATATTACATGTATGATGGATATTACATGTATGATCGCATGCTTCTAATGATGGATATTACATGTACAGTATGATAGATATTACATGTATGATGGATATTACATGTATGATCGCATGCTTGTAATGATAGATATTACATGTATGATCGCATGCTTTTAATGATAGATATGACATGCATGATCGCAATCTTGTAATGATGGATATTACATGTACAGTATGATAGATATTACATGTATGATGGATATTACATGTATGATCGCATGCTTGTAATGATGGATATTACATGTATGATCGCTTGCTTGTAATGATGGATATTACATGTATGATCGCATGCTTGTAATGATTGATATTACATGTACAGTATGATAGATATTACATGTATGATGGATATTACATGTATGATCGCATGCTTGTAATGATGGATATTACATGTACAGTATGATAGATATTACATGTATGATGGATATTACATGTATGATCGCATGCTTGTAATGATAGATATTACATGTATGATCGCATGCTTGTAATGATGGATATTACATGTACAGTATGATAGATATTACATGTATGATGGATATTACATGTATGATCGCATGCTTGTAATGATAGATATGCCTCTGCCCTGTTATTATGCACCAGTTATGTTATACACCAAGTATTTATAGTGTCACAATGTGGGAGTAGTACTGTAGGTCCCTAAACCAAAGAGCTTACGTTCTAATTTGTAGGATGCTCAGTACATAGGGGATTTGGTGACTTGAACACATTCAGAAGGGTAGGGGACTAGGCTGAACATTGGCACTACAAAGTGGATGCAGAGTTATGGTAGTGAGCTGTGTATAGGTGGGAGATAATTTTATAGACCCCCTGACTACAATGTGTAGCCGTAATACTGTACTGACGAAGGAGCAGTAACCATTCCAGCTTGTTGTCATGTGCCGGTGTAATACACAGGAACATGCTAATAATACAGGCACCCCGTGTCTGGTGGACCAGGAACGCTGCACTCTGCCATGTCTCTTCTCCAGCGGGTAATAATGACTGTGTGTTTCATGGTGTGATTCGGGGTGTTGGCCGCACTCGTGGGTTTTAACCACATTGTCACTTTACATTGCTCCAGATATTTTTCTGTTCCCATGTAAAACCTCGTTGTTTTTATTGGGGTTATGGGATACATAATCCCGGGGCGCTCTCTGTACATGGCGAGTAATCCTTTGACATGAGAATATTTGTTGCCTTTAGGAGCGAGTCTGGATATTCTGTACAGGAGATCCGAGGGGCTGATTGTGTTACTGGAGGGATCGTATGGATGGTGATGATGAAGAACAGGTGTATGGTGCCTGTAAATATTGTGTAACCCCATCACCACTACGTCAAGAGAATTACCTAGCCGTGTGTTTCAGGGGAAGGGTTAACTGGCACTTTTAGTATAATTACAAGTAAAACACAGTACCTTGAATGTTGCTGTCAAAACTGAGGTTCAGTAACTGCTTTGCTGCTTGAGTAGAGAGGTTCAGTAACTGCTTTGCTGCTTGAGTAGAGAGGTTCAGTAACTGCTTAGCTGCTTGAGTAGAGAGGTTCAGTAACTGCTTAGCTGCTTGAGTAGAGAGGTTCAGTAACTGCTTAGCTGCTTGAGTAGAGAGGTTCAGTAACTGCTTTGCTGCCAGATCTGTAACACAGAGGTTCAATAACTGCTTTGGTGCCGGACGGATTTGGAACGCATGTTCCTTAAGCACTGCACGGGTTTCCCTGGCATACTGTATACACACACACACACACACACACACACACACACGTGTAATATAAGCTGCAGCTCGCCCGCTGGGACCGGCCGGCCGGCAGACATCTGCTCCCTTCTCTCCTATTATCTCATTATTCCTGGTCACAAGGCAGCTTTTTCTTTAACCCTTTGTCTGCTGAGGTCGGCACTGCATCGCTTCCCATACAGCGGTGACGCGGGTCCCAAATACAAAGACAAATGTGTTTGTCAAATGTCAGAACGGGCTGCTGCTTCTTCCTGCGGGGTCCCGGCAGCTCGGACGTGTCTGCAGCTTTGCGGGGGGTGGGCATATTTCTCATTATTACTGTCGGTCTTTGACTGAGCCACTGATTCAGCCACCTGTGCTGCTGAAGCAGGCATACTCTGAAAACCTGACCTGTTGGTGGCCCTGATACAGATGTATATGACCTGCCTAAACCATATATATATAATCTGCCTGAGCTCAGTTGCATCATATTGGTGACTGTCCAGGAAACGGCCGCAGCCCACAGAGGCTGACCACCGGTCTGTCCCGGAGCGAGCAGCACTGCTGCAGTGATCTGTGTAATGGCTTCACCTGGGGACTGCGAGTATTTGTAATACTCCGGTGAGCGGAGGTCTGGGAGGGGGTGCGGGGGGGGGGGGGGGGTCTGTCACTATCCGGTGTTACCCCCACCCCGCCTCCTTATCAGAGCTAATAAAGTCAAGGGTAAGAGGGGGACACGGGGGCTCTTGCAAACCCTTGTTGAACACTGTCATTAGGCGAGAGGTCCCGAAGAAACCTTGTGGTTCATTTCAAAGTAACAGAAGCAGCCTAATCTTTGCCTCAAGGGTGGCTGCATTTGTTTTTAAAGGAGCAATCCATGCAATATCCTACATGTGTTTATTTAAATATATCAGTTCTATAGAATTAGATCATGCTTACTATTAATTTTTTAATTCAACTCTTAATGCCATTTCTTTCCTATAACTTGTATTTTATTGAAGATGTACTTGTTGAATACAATATAGAGGTACAATAAAAAATAAAGGGGTGGGAGGGGACATATGTGGGTGTTTGGGGGGTGGGGGCACTGCCATGATTCCCTTGTACATTTCTGTTTATATTCGCATATTCTTCTTACTATCTGCCGGGTACTCAAGTCATCACTTCCGTTGTGATATTATTCCGTCCTTAATGCCATTTTTAATGAGTTATAATATACTGAGAATCCTTTGATTCCTATAGCAGGTCTAGCACACCTCCCCAGCAGTGCAAGATCTTTCCAACACTTTCCTGTTTGGGATCATTTGCTGCCAATGTTCCCAGAAGTTTGAGCTGCAAACTGTAACAATAGATAATGTCACTGTAGTAAAAGAAGGATACATTGTAGCTGCTGAGTTACACTGACTGAAGGATTGATTGAAACTGAAAGGTTTTTGCGGATTGATCACGGGAGAACGAATTGATCGCCAACTTAGGTAATTCGTTTTCAATAAATATAATCAAAGGCTGCAGATATTAAAGCAGAAAGAAGATGTGTTTTGTTTAGGAGCCGCACAGACGGCCTCACTAAGTCTGTTTGTTTAAAAAAACCAAAACAATTAGTTTATTAAATTCATCACAAAATTGTGTTTTTGGTCAAGTGCCAGGGATCGCACTTTTAACCCTTTTCCTTCCGGACAGGACAGCAGCATCTCTCCTTGCAATGGCCAGGTTATCATACCATGTGCTTAGCGCAGCGGCTGTCACAGCGACCGCGTGATCAGGATAAAAGCCGTAAGGTTGTGTGTATAAAAGTGGGAAGGTTGTGTGTATAAAAGCCGTAAGGTTGTGTGTATAAAAGCAGGAAGGTTGTGTGTATAAAAGCCGTAAGGTTGTGTGTATAAAAGCAGGAAGGTTGTGTGTATAAAAGCCGTAAGGTTGTGTGTATAAAAGCAGGAAGGTTGTGTGTATAAAAGCCGTAAGGTTGTGTGTATAAAAGCCGTAAGGTTGTGTGTATAAAAGCCGTAAGGTTGTGTGTATAAAAGCCGTAAGGTTGTGTGTATAAAAGTGGGAAGGTTGTGTGTATAAAAGCCGTAAGGTTGTGTGTATAAAAGCCGTAAGGTTGTGTGTATAAAAGTGGGAAGGTTGTGTGTATAAAAGCCGTAAGGTTGTGTGTATAAAAGTGGGAAGGTTGTGTGTATAAAAGCCGTAAGGTTGTGTGTATAAAAGTGGGAAGGTTGTGTGTATAAAAGCCGTAAGGTTGTGTGTATAAAAGTGGGAAGGTTGTGTGTATAAAAGCGGGAAGGTTGTGTGTATAAAAGCCGTAAGGTTGTGTGTATAAAAGCGGGAAGGTTGTGTGTATAAAAGCCGTAAGGTTGTGTGTATAAAAGTGGGAAGGTTGTGTGTATAAAAGCCGTAAGGTTGTGTGTATAAAAGCGGGAAGGTTGTGTGTATAAAAGTGGGAAGGTTGTGTGTATAAAAGCCGTAAGGTTGTGTGTATAAAAGCGGGAAGGTTGTGTGTATAAAAGCGGGAAGGTTGTGTGTATAAAAGTGGGAAGGTTGTGTGTATAAAAGCCGTAAGGTTGTGTGTATAAAAGCGGGAAGGTTGTGTGTATAAAAGCGGGAAGGTTGTGTGTATAAAAGCCGTAAGGTTGTGTGTATAAAAGCGGGAAGGTTGTGTGTATAAAAGCGGGAAGGTTGTGTGTATAAAAGCGGGAAGGTTGTGTGTATAAAAGCCGTAAGGTTGTGTGTATAAAAGCGGGAAGGTTGTGTGTATAAAAGCGGCCTTGCACAAGTGCCGTATCTCTCGATGCAAAGCACCTGTAATGTGATTACCCCCTGTGGGATTTTCCCTTGGAAATAATCCCCGTTATTAATCCTGGCGTGGATACGTTACAGATCACGCGGGTCTCTGCTTTATGGAAGTAGCCGCCTTCTCTCGCTCCGCAGAACATGTCTGTTCCTTATCAGAGCAGCACCTGGTGTGATAATGACCCCGCTTGTGTTACATTGAGCACGCTGCGTGTGCACGCCGTGCCAGGCACATGAGGAATACTACATTATGAGTTACCTCTCCTGTTCAGGCCTGTCCCGGGCACAGAGCTATAACAATACAGTGTTACATTAAATCAGGGGAGGCTTCTCCAGTCGTCAAGGGCCACCAACAGGCCAGGTACTGGGGATGTCCCTGCTTCAGCACAGGTGGCTCACTCAGTGGCTGTTGAAGTGCTGAAGCAGGGTCTGATTGAGCCACCTGTGCTGGTGCAGGGATATCCTTAAGACCTGACCTGTTGGTGGCCCTTGATGACAGGAGTGGCCGCCCCTGCATTAAATGAGCACAGGTTATACGTTCTGTCTGCAGACCTTTCATGGACCATTAGAGACAGCAGATGAGTAGCCGCTCTGGGTGTATGTAACTGGTACAGACCAGATTCAAATGTGGCACAGCAGCGGGTTTCCAATCCGTGTAACCCCTTCAGTGCCGAGCGCCTGCAGTGCATGCTGGGGGCTCTGGCAGTGAAGGGGTGGCAGGATTAGCCCAGGAGGATGCTGCCAGGCCGTGCTGCTGTGTTCCTTGGCAACAGGCACCTCCCCCTTTCGTATCCCCCTCCCTCCGGAGGAGAAAGCATCCAGCCTATTAAGTGGTGGGCAGGTCTGCCGGGGAGAAGGGGGGACAGGAGCAGGCCGATTGATGATTGATGATGTAATCCGTAACGGGGCGGTGGTTAGAGAAGCCGGGGCGGGGAGCGGCACGGCCGGCTGGGGACCTTTCTGTATCATCGCATCTCATCCCCACACTGGCGCATTCCCGGGAGAAGGGGCACGGGGAAGCGTAGCGGGCGTCTCCCCCGATGGATTGGCCGCTCCCGCTGAGAGAGAGCACTGCGGCCATTTGCAAGTCATTCTGGGAAAGCGGAGGCTGCAGTCTCGTGATTTTCATGCCTTAACGCTGCTCTCCTTTTCCTCTCTCTCCTTTCTCCCCGTCTCGCTTTGCCCGTGTCTGGTAACAAAATGAGGCAGGCACCGACCACTCGGAAGGTACCGGCTCCCGGCAGCGCCCGGCTTTCTTTCTCCGTATTGTGTGTTGCTCCTCCTCACCGGAGCCGTGTCCGTGTATCTCACCGCTATCTCACCGTGGCAGTTACTGTTTCATCCAGACGTGCCGTTCCTGTCTCATCCATTTGATGTGCGCTTATTCTGCATGCACGGAGCCCTCGGGGGGGGGGGGGGGGGGGCTTGGATGCGTCCCCCTGTGTTGCATGCAGTGTCCCTGCAGGTCGCTACATCCATTGGGGAGCGCTTCGGAAAGGTGCCCTATATATTCTGGACTGGGTGCCTCAGTCATGGTGTTTGCTTTATTAATGAGCTCCCTGCAGCATGTAGCGAATCAGCGGGCCCTTCTGGCAGGGCAGGGGTTTGTGGCTGTTGTATGTCGGTCAGTACTGTGACCGTTACCCTATTGTTCATACCTAGAACATGGCTGGGACTTCCACCCAGCGCTGGCAATGTGACAAGTACGTCTGTGCAGACGAATTCAGGTCATGTCCTTGTGAAATGAGAATTGTTTGTTGTTCTGCGAGTGTCTCACGGCAGTGACATGTACCCGTGTAACTATATAACCATGTACCCGTGTAACTATATAACCAAGTACCCGTGTAACTATAACCATGTATACGTGTAACTATAACCATGTACCCGTGTAACTAAATAACCATGTACCCGTGTAACAATATAACCGTGTAACAATGTAACAATATAACCGTGTAACAATGTAAGAAGTTCCCTCATTTACTTATAGGGAAACAATGATTGTTCCATTTCTGTGTGGAATGATTTGTATTTACATTGTCATTTTGTAATGTGATTTTATGCTGCACACAGTGTTATACTGTCAGTGTATGTGCTGCACACAGTGTTATACTGTCAGTGTATGTGCTGCACACAGTGTTATACTGCCAGTGTATGTGCTGCACACAGTGTTATACTGTCAGTGTATGTGCTGCACACAGTGTTATACTGTCAGTGTATGTGCTCTGTTCTGCACACAGTGTTATACTGTCAGTGTATGTGCTGCACACAGTGTTATACTGTCAGTGTATGTGCTGCACACAGTGTTATACTGTCAGTGTATGTGCTGCACACAGTGTTATACTGTCAGTGTATGTGCTGCACACAGTGTTATACTGTCAGTGTATGTGCTCTGTGCTGCACACAGTGTTATACTGTCAGTGTATGTGCTGCACAGTGTTATACTGTCAGTGTATGTGCTGCACACAGTGTTATACTGTCAGTGTATGTGCTGCACACAGTGTTATACTATCAGTGTATGTGCTGCACACAGTGTTATGCTGTCAGTGTATGTGCTCTGTGCTGCACACAGTGTTATACTGTCAGTGTATGTGCTGCACAGTGTTATACTGTCAGTGTATGTGCTCTGTGCTGCACACAGTGTTATACTGTCAGTGTATGTGCTGCACACAGTGTTATTCTGTCAGTGTATGTGCTGTGCACAGTGTTATACTGTCAGTGTATGTGCTGCACAGTGTTATACTGTCAGTGTATGTGCTCTGTGCTGCACACAGTGTTATACTGTCAGTGTATGCGCTCTGTGCTGCACACAGTGTTATACTGTCAGTGTATGTGCTGCACAGTGTTATACTGTCAGTGTATGCGCTCTGTGCTGCACACAGTGTTATACTGTCAGTGTATGTGCTGCACACAGTGTTATACTGTCAGTATATTCGCTCTGTGCTGCACACAGTGTTATACTGTCAGTGTATGTGCTCTGTGCTGCACACAGTGTTATACTATCAGTGTATGTGCTGCTCACAGTGTTATACTGTCAGTGTATGTGCTGCACACAGTGTTATACTGTCAGTGTATGTGCTGCACACAGTGTTATACTGTCAGTGTATGTGCTGCACACAGTGTTATACTGTCAGTGTATGTGCTGCGCACAGTGTTATGCTGTCAGTGTATGTGCTCTGTGCTGCACACAGTGTTATACTGTCAGTGTATGTGCTCTGTGCTGCACACAGTGTTATACTGTCAGTGTATGTGCTGCACACAGTGTTATACTGTCAGTGTATGTGCGGCACACAGTGTTATACTGTAAGTGTATGTGCTCTGTGCTGCACACATTGTTATACTGTCAGTATATTCGCTCTGTGCTGCACACAGTGTTATACTGTCAGTATATTCGCTCTGTGCTGCACACAGTTATACTGTCAGTGTATGTGCTGCACACAGTTTTATACTGTCAGTGTATGTGGTCTGTGCTGCACACAGTGTTATACTGTCAGTGCATGTGGTCTGTGCTGCACACAGTGTTATACTGTCAGTGTATGCGCTCTGTGCTGCACACAGTGTTATACTATCAGTGTATGTGCTGCACACAGTGTTATACTGTCAGTGTATGTGCTGCACACAGTGTTATACTGTCAGTGTATGTGCTGCACATAGTGTTATTCTGTCAGTGTATGTGCTGCACACAGTGTTATACTGTCAGGTTATGCGCTCTGTGCTGCACACAGTGTTATACTGTCAGTGTATGTGCTGCACACAGTGTTATACTGTTAGTGTATGTGCTGCACACAGTGTTATACTGTCAGTATAACACTGTGTGCAGCACAGAGCGCATACACTGACAGTATAACACTGTGTGCAGCACAGAGCGCATACACTATCAGTGTATGTGCTGCACACAGTGTTATACTGTCAGTGTATGTGCTGCACACAGTGTTATACTGTCAGTGTATGTGCTGCACACAGTGTTATACTGTCAGTGTATGTGCTGCGCACAGTGTTATGCTGTCAGTGTATGTGCTGCACACAGTGTTATACTGTCAGTGTATGCGCTCTGTGCTGCACACAGTGTTATACTGTCAGTGTATGCGCTCTGTGCTGCACACAGTGTTATACTATCAGTGTATGTGCTGCACACAGTGTTATACTGTCAGTGTATGGGCTGCACACAGTGTTATACTGTCAGTGTATGTGCTGCACACAGTGTTATACTGTCAGTGTATGTGCTGCGCACAGTGTTATGCTGTCCGTGTATGTGCTGCACACAGTGTTATACTGTCAGTGTATGTGCTGCACACAGTGTTATACTGTCAGTGTATGTGCTGCACACAGTGTTATACTGTCAGTGTATGTGCTCTGTGCTGCACACAGTGTTATTCTGTCAGTGTATGTGCTGCACACAGTGTTATACTGTCAGTGTATGTGCTGCGCACAGTGTTATACTGTCAGTGTGTGTGCTGCACACAGTGTTATACTGTCAGTGTATGTGCTCTGTGCTGCACACAGTGTTATTCTGTCAGTGTATGTGCTGCACACAGTGTTATACTGTCAGTGTATGTGCTGCGCACAGTGTTATGCTGTCAGTGTATGTGCTGCACACAGTGTTATACTGTCAGTGTATGCGCTCTGTGCTGCACACAGTGTTATACTGTCAGTGTATGCGCTCTGTGCTGCACACAGTGTTATACTATCAGTGTATGTGCTGCACACAGTGTTATACTGTCAGTGTATGTGCTGCACACAGTGTTATACTGTCAGTGTATGTGCTGCACACAGTGTTATACTGTCAGTGTATGTGCTGCACACAGTGTTATACTGTCAGTGTATGTGCTGCACACAGTGTTATACTGTCAGTGTATGTGCTCTGTGCTGCACACAGAGTTATACTGTCAGTGTATGTGCTGCACACAGTGTTATACTGTCAGTGTATGTGCTCTGTGCTGCACACAGTGTTGTACTGTCAGTGTATGCGCTCTGTGCTGCACACAGTGTTATACTGTCAGTATATGCGCTCTGTGCTGCACACAGTGTTATACTGTCAGTGTATGTGCTGCACAGTGTTATACTGTCAGTGTATGCGCTCTGTGCTGCACACTGTGTTATACTGTCAGTGTATGTGCTGCACACAGTGTTATACTGTCAGTGTATGTGTTCTGTGCTGCACACAGTGTTATACTGTCAGTGTATGTGCTGCACACAGTGTTATACTGTCAGTGTATGTGCTCTGTGCTGCACACAGTGTTATACTGTCAGTGTATGTGCTGCACACAGTGTTATACTGTCAGTGTATGTGCTGCACACAGTGTTATACTGTCAGTGTATGTGCTGCACACAGTGTTATACTGTCAGTGTATGTGCTGCACACAGTGTTATACTGTCAGTGTATGTGCTGCACACAGTGTTATACTGTCAGTGTATGTGCTGCACAGTGTTACACTGTCAGTGTATGTGCTGCACACAGTGTTATACTGTCAGTGTATGCGCTCTGTGCTGCACACAGTGTTATACTGTCAGTGTATGTGCTGCACAGTGTTATACTGTCAGTGTATGTGCTCTGTGCTGCACACAGTGTTATACTGTCAGTATATGTGCTGCACACAGTGTTATACTGCCAGTGTATGTGCTCTGTGCTGCACACAGTGTTATACTGTCAGTGTATGTGCTCTGTGCTGCACAGTGTTATACTGTCAGTATATGTGCTGCACACAGTGTTATACTGCCAGTGTATGTGCTCTGTGCTGCACACAGTGTTATACTGTCAGTGTATGCGCTCTGTGCTGCACACAGTGTTATACTGTCAGTGTATGTGCTGCACACAGTGTTATACTGCCAGTGTATGTGCTCTGTGCTGCACACAGTGTTATACTGTCAGTGTATGTGCTCTGTGCTGCACAGTGTTATACTGTCAGTGTATGTGCTGCACAAAGTGTTATACTGTCAGTGTATATGCTGCACACAGTGTTATACTGTCAGTGTATGCGCTGCACACAGTGTTATACTGTCAGTGTATGTGCTGCACACAGTGTTATACTGTCAGTGTATGTGCCCTGTGCTGCACACAGTGTTATACTGTCAGTATATGCGCTCTGTGCTGCACACATTGTTATACTGTCAGTGTATGTGCTGCACACAGTGTTATACTGTCAGTGTATGTGCTGCACACAGTGTTATACTGTCAGTGTATGTGCTCTGTGCTGCACAGTGTTATACTGTCAGTGTATGTGCTGCACACAGTGTTATACTGTCAGTGTATGTGCTCTGTGCTGCACACATTGTTATACTGTCAGTGTATGTGCTGCACACAGTGTTATACTGTCAGTGTATGTACTCTGTGCTGCACAGTGTTATACTGTCTGTATGTGCTGCACACAGTGTTATACTGTCAGTGTATGTGCTCTGTGCTGCACACAGTGTTATACTGTCAGTGTATGTGCTCTGTGCTGCACACAGTGTTATACTGTCAGTGTATGTGCTGCACACAGTGTTATACTGTCAGTGTATGTGCTGCACACAGTGTTATACTGTCAGTGTATGTGCTCTGTGCTGCACACAGTGTTATACTGTCAGTGTATGTGCTCTGTGCTGCACAGTGTTATACTGTCAGTGTATGTGCTGCACACAGTGTTATACTGTAAGTGTATGTGCTCTGTGCTGCACACAGTGTTATACTGTCAGTGTATGTGCTTTGTGCTGCACAGTGTTATACTGTCAGTGTATGTGCTGCACACAGTGTTATACTGTCAGTGTATGTGCTGCACACAGTGTTATACTGTCAGTGTATGTGCTGCACAAAGTGTTATACTGTCAGTGTATATGCTGCACACAGTGTTATACTGTCAGTGTATGCGCTGCACACAGTGTTATACTGTCAGTGTATGTGCTGCACACAGTGTTATACTGTCAGTGTATGTGCCCTGTGCTGCACACAGTGTTATACTGTCAGTATATGCGCTCTGTGCTGCACACATTGTTATACTGTCAGTGTATGTGCTGCACACATTGTTATACTGTCAGTGTATGTGCTGCACACAGTGTTATACTGTCAGTGTATGTGCTGTGTGCTGCACAGTGTTATACTGTCAGTGTATGTGCTGCACACAGTGTTATACTGTCAGTGTATGTGCTGCACACAGTGTTATACTGTCAGTGTATGTGCTCTGTGCTGCACACATTGTTATACTGTCAGTGTATGTGCTGCACACAGTGTTATACTGTCAGTGTATGTGCTGCACACAGTGTTATACTGTCAGTGTATGTGCTCTGTGCTGCACACATTGTTATACTGTCAGTGTATGTGCTGCACACAGTGTTATACTGTCAGTGTATGTACTCTGTGCTGCACAGTGTTATACTGTCAGTGTATGTGCTGCACACAGTGTTATACTGTCAGTGTATGTGCTCTGTGCTGCACACAGTGTTATACTGTCAGTGTATGTGCTCTGTGCTGCACACAGTGTTATACTGTCAGTGTATGTGCTGCACACAGTGTTATACTGTCAGTGTATGTGCTGCACACAGTGTTATACTGTCAGTGTATGTGCTCTGTGCTGCACACAGTGTTATACTGTCAGTGTATGTGCTCTGTGCTGCACAGTGTTATACTGTCAGTGTATGTGCTGCACACAGTGTTATACTGTCAGTGTATGTGCTGCACACAGTGTTATACTGTCAGTGTATGTGCTGCACAAAGTGTTATACTGTCAGTGTATATGCTGCACACAGTGTTATACTGTCAGTGTATGCGCTGCACACAGTGTTATACTGTCAGTGTATGTGCTGCACACAGTGTTATACTGTCAGTGTATGTGCCCTGTGCTGCACACAGTGTTATACTGTCAGTATATGCGCTCTGTGCTGCACACATTGTTATACTGTCAGTGTATGTGCTGCACACATTGTTATACTGTCAGTGTATGTGCTGCACACAGTGTTATACTGTCAGTGTATGTGCTCTGTGCTGCACAGTGTTATACTGTCAGTGTATGTGCTGCACACAGTGTTATACTGTCAGTGTATGTGCTGCACACAGTGTTATACTGTCAGTGTATGTGCTCTGTGCTGCACACATTGTTATACTGTCAGTGTATGTGCTGCACACAGTGTTATACTGTCAGTGTATGTACTCTGTGCTGCACAGTGTTATACTGTCAGTGTATGTGCTGCACACAGTGTTATACTGTCAGTGTATGTGCTCTGTGCTGCACACAGTGTTATACTGTCAGTGTATGTGCTGCACACAGTGTTATACTGTCAGTGTATGTGCTGCACACAGTGTTATACTGTCAGTGTATGTGCTCTGTGCTGCACACAGTGTTATACTGTCAGTGTATGTGCTCTGTGCTGCACAGTGTTATACTGTCAGTGTATGTGCTGCACACAGTGTTATACTGTCAGTGTATGTGCTGCACACAGTGTTATATTGTCAGTGTATGCGCTCTGTGCTGCACACAGTGTTATACTGTCAATGTATGTGCTCTGTGCTGCACACAGTGTTATACTGTCAGTGTATGCGCTCTGTGCTGCACAGTGTTATACTGTCAGTGTATGTGCTGCACAGTGTTATACTGTCAGTGTATGCTCTGTGCTGCACACAGTGTTATACTGTCAGTGTATGCGCTCTGTGCTGCACACAGTGTTATACTGTCAGTGTATGTGCTCTGTGCTGCACACAGTGTTATTCTGTCAGTGTATGTGCTGCACACAGTGTTATACTGTCAGTGTATGTGCTGCACACAGTGTTATACTGTCAGTGTATGTGCTGCACACAGTGTTATGCTGTCAGTGTATGTGCTGCACACAGTGTTATACTGTCAATGTATGTGCTCTGTGCTGCACACCGTGTTATACTGTCAGTGTATGTGCTCTGTGCTGCACACAGTGCTATACTGTCAGTGTATGTGCTGCACACAGTGTTATACTGTCAGTGTATGTGCTCTGTGCTGCACAGTGTTATACTGTCAGTGTATGTGCTCTGTGCTGCACAGTGTTATACTGTCAGTGTATGTGCTGCACACAGTGTTATACTGTCAGTGTATATGCTGCATACAGTGTTATACTGTCAGTGTATGTGCTGCACACAGTGTTATACTGTCAGTGTATGTGCTGCACACAGTGTTATACTGTCAGTGTATGTGCTCTGTGCTGCACAGTGTTATACTGTCAGTGTATGTGCTGCACACAGTGTTATACTGTCAGTGTATGTGCTGCACACAGTGTTATATTGTCAGTGTATGCGCTCTGTGCTGCACACAGTGTTATACTGTCAATGTATGTGCTCTGTGCTGCACACAGTGTTATACTGTCAGTGTATGTGCTCTGTGCTGCACAGTGTTATACTGTCAGTGTATGTGCTCTGTGCTGCACACAGTGTTATACTGTCAGTGTATGTGCTCTGTGCTGCACACAGTGTTATACTGTCAGTGTATGCGCTCTGTGCTGCACAGTGTTATACTGTCAGTGTATGTGCTGCACAGTGTTATACTGTCAGTGTATGCTCTGTGCTGCACACAGTGTTATACTGTCAGTGTATGCGCTCTGTGCTGCACACAGTGTTATACTGTCAGTGTATGTGCTCTGTGCTGCACACAGTGTTATTCTGTCAGTGTATGTGCTGCACACAGTGTTATACTGTCAGTGTATGTGCTGCACACAGTGTTATACTGTCAGTGTATGTGCTGCACACAGTGTTATGCTGTCAGTGTATGTGCTGCACACAGTGTTATACTGTCAATGTATGTGCTCTGTGCTGCACACCGTGTTATACTGTCAGTGTATGTGCTCTGTGCTGCACACAGTGCTATACTGTCAGTGTATGTGCTGCACACAGTGTTATACTGTCAGTGTATGTGCTCTGTGCTGCACAGTGTTATACTGTCAGTGTATGTGCTCTGTGCTGCACAGTGTTATACTGTCAGTGTATGTGCTGCACACAGTGTTATACTGTCAGTGTATATGCTGCATACAGTGTTATACTGTCAGTGTATGTGCTGCACACAGTGTTATACTGTCAGTGTATGTGCTGCACACAGTGTTATACTGTCAGTGTATGTGCTCTGTGCTGCACAGTGTTATACTGTCAGTGTATGTGCTGCACACAGTGTTATACTGTCAGTGTATGTGCTGCACACAGTGTTATATTGTCAGTGTATGCGCTCTGTGCTGCACACAGTGTTATACTGTCAATGTATGTGCTCTGTGCTGCACACAGTGTTATACTGTCAGTGTATGTGCTCTGTGCTGCACAGTGTTATACTGTCAGTGTATGTGCTCTGTGCTGCACACAGTGTTATACTGTCAGTGTATGTGCTCTGTGCTGCACACAGTGTTATACTGTCAGTGTATGCGCTCTGTGCTGCACAGTGTTATACTGTCAGTGTATGTGCTGCACAGTGTTATACTGTCAGTGTATGCTCTGTGCTGCACACAGTGTTATACTGTCAGTGTATGCGCTCTGTGCTGCATACAGTGTTATACTGTCAGTGTATGTGCTCTGTGCTGCACACAGTGTTATTCTGTCAGTGTATGTGCTGCACACAGTGTTATACTGTCAGTGTATGTGCTGCACACAGTGTTATACTGTCAGTGTATGTGCTGCACACAGTGTTATGCTGTCAGTGTATGTGCTGCACACAGTGTTATACTGTCAATGTATGTGCTCTGTGCTGCACACCGTGTTATACTGTCAGTGTATGTGCTCTGTGCTGCACACAGTGCTATACTGTCAGTGTATGTGCTGCACACAGTGTTATACTGTCAGTGTATGTGCTCTGTGCTGCACAGTGTTATACTGTCAGTGTATGTGCTCTGTGCTGCACAGTGTTATACTGTCAGTGTATGTGCTGCACACAGTGTTATACTGTCAGTGTATATGCTGCATACAGTGTTATACTGTCAGTGTATGTGCTGCACACAGTGTTATACTGTCAGTGTATGTGCTGCACACAGTGTTATACTGTCAGTGTATGTGCTGCACACAGTGTTATACTGTCAGTGTATGTGCTGCACACAGTGTTATACTGTCAGTGTATGTGCTGCACACAGTGTTACACTGTCAGTGTTTGTGCTGCACACAGTGTTATACTGTCAGTGTATGTGCTGCACACAGTGTTATACTGTCAGTGTATGTGCTCTGTGCGCACACAGTGTTATACTGTCAGTGTATGTGCTGCACACAGTGTTATACTGTCAGTGTATGCGCTGCACACAGTGTTATACTGTCAGTGTATGTGCTGCACACAGTGTTATACTGTCAGTGTATGTGCTGCACACAGTGTTATACTGTCAGTGTATGTGCTCTGTTCTGCACACAGTGTTATACTGTCAGTGTATGTGCTGCACACAGTGTTATACTGTCAGTGTATGTGCTCTGTGCTGCACAGTGTTATACTGTCAGTGTATGTGCTCTGTGCTGCACACAGTGTTATACTGTCAGTATATGCGCTCTGTGCTGCACACAGTGTTATACTGTCAGTGTATGTGCTGCACACAGTGTTATACTGTCAGTGTATGTGCTGCACACAGTGTTATACTGTCAGTGTATGTGCTCTGTGCTGCACAGTGTTATACTGTCAGTGTATGTGCTCTGTGCTGCACAGTGTTATACTGTCAGTGTATGTGCTGCACACAGTGTTATACTGTCAGTGTATATGCTGCATACAGTGTTATACTGTCAGTGTATGTGCTGCACACAGTGTTATACTGTCAGTGTATGTGCTGCACACAGTGTTATACTGTCAGTGTATGTGCTCTGTGCTGCACAGTGTTATACTGTCAGTGTATGTGCTGCACACAGTGTTATACTGTCAGTGTATGTGCTGCACACAGTGTTATATTGTCAGTGTATGCGCTCTGTGCTGCACACAGTGTTATACTGTCAATGTATGTGCTCTGTGCTGCACACAGTGTTATACTGTCAGTGTATGTGCTCTGTGCTGCACAGTGTTATACTGTCAGTGTATGTGCTCTGTGCTGCACACAGTGTTATACTGTCAGTGTATGTGCTCTGTGCTGCACACAGTGTTATACTGTCAGTGTATGCGATCTGTGCTGCACAGTGTTATACTGTCAGTGTATGTGCTGCACAGTGTTATACTGTCAGTGTATGCTCTGTGCTGCACACAGTGTTATACTGTCAGTGTATGCGCTCTGTGCTGCATACAGTGTTATACTGTCAGTGTATGTGCTCTGTGCTGCACACAGTGTTATTCTGTCAGTGTATGTGCTGCACACAGTGTTATACTGTCAGTGTATGTGCTGCACACAGTGTTATACTGTCAGTGTATGTGCTGCACACAGTGTTATGCTGTCAGTGTATGTGCTGCACACAGTGTTATACTGTCAATGTATGTGCTCTGTGCTGCACACCGTGTTATACTGTCAGTGTATGTGCTCTGTGCTGCACACAGTGCTATACTGTCAGTGTATGTGCTGCACACAGTGTTATACTGTCAGTGTATGTGCTCTGTGCTGCACAGTGTTATACTGTCAGTGTATGTGCTCTGTGCTGCACAGTGTTATACTGTCAGTGTATGTGCTGCACACAGTGTTATACTGTCAGTGTATATGCTGCATACAGTGTTATACTGTCAGTGTATGTGCTGCACACAGTGTTATACTGTCAGTGTATGTGCTGCACACAGTGTTATACTGTCAGTGTATGTGCTGCACACAGTGTTATACTGTCAGTGTATGTGCTGCACACAGTGTTATACTGTCAGTGTATGTGCTGCACACAGTGTTACACTGTCAGTGTTTGTGCTGCACACAGTGTTATACTGTCAGTGTATGTGCTGCACACAGTGTTATACTGTCAGTGTATGTGCTCTGTGCGCACACAGTGTTATACTGTCAGTGTATGTGCTGCACACAGTGTTATACTGTCAGTGTATGCGCTGCACACAGTGTTATACTGTCAGTGTATGTGCTGCACACAGTGTTATACTGTCAGTGTATGTGCTGCACACAGTGTTATACTGTCAGTGTATGTGCTCTGTTCTGCACACAGTGTTATACTGTCAGTGTATGTGCTGCACACAGTGTTATACTGTCAGTGTATGTGCTCTGTGCTGCACAGTGTTATACTGTCAGTGTATGTGCTCTGTGCTGCACACAGTGTTATACTGTCAGTATATGCGCTCTGTGCTGCACACAGTGTTATACTGTCAGTGTATGTGCTGCACACAGTGTTATACTGTCAGTGTATGTGCTGCACACAGTGTTATACTGTCAGTGTATGTGCTCTGTGCTGCACAGTGTTATACTGTCAGTGTATGTGCTCTGTGCTGCACAGTGTTATACTGTCAGTGTATGTGCTGCACACAGTGTTATACTGTCAGTGTATATGCTGCATACAGTGTTATACTGTCAGTGTATGTGCTGCACACAGTGTTATACTGTCAGTGTATGTGCTGCACACAGTGTTATACTGTCAGTGTATGTGCTGCACACAGTGTTATACTGTCAGTGTATGTGCTGCACACAGTGTTATACTGTCAGTGTATGTGCTCTTTGCTGCACACAGTGTTATACTGTCAGTGTATGTGCTCTGTGCTGCACACAGTGTTATACTGTCAGTGTATGTGCTGCACACAGTGTTATACTGTCAGTGTATGCGCTGCACACAGTGTTATACTGTCAGTATATGTGCTCTGTGCTGCACACAGTGTTATCCTGTCAGTGTATGTGCTGCACAGTGTTATACTCAGTGTATGTGCTGCACACAGTGTTATACTCTCAGTGTATGTGCTCTGTGCTGCACACAGTGTTATTCTGTCAGTGTATGTGCTGCACACAGTGTTATACTGTCAGTGTATGCGCTCTGTGCTGCACACAGTGTTATACTGTCAGTGTATGTGCTGCACACAGTGTTATACTGTCAGTGTATGCGCTCTGTGCTGCACACAGTGTTATACTGTCAGTGTATGTGCTCTGTGCTGCACACAGTGTTATACTGTCAGTGTATGTGCTCTGTGCTGCACACAGTGTTATACTGTCAGTGTGTGTGCTCTGTGCTGCACACAGTGTTATACTGTCAGTGTATGTGCTGCACACAGTGTTATACTGTCAGTGTATGTGCTCTGTTCTGCACACAGTGTTATACTGTCAGTGTATGTGCTGCACACAGTGTTATACTGTCAGTGTATGTGCTGCACACAGTGTTATACTGTCAGTGTATGTGCTGCACACAGTGTTATACTGTCAGTATATGTGCTCTGTGCTGCACACAGTGTTATATTGTCAGTGTATGTGCTCTTTGCTGCACACAGTGTTATACTGTCAGTGTATGCGCTGCACACAGTGTTATACTATCAGTATATGTGCTCTGTGCTGCACACAGTGTTATCCTGTCAGTGTATGCGCTGCACACAGTGTTATACTGTCAGTATATGTGCTCTGTGCTGCACACAGTGTTATACTGTCAGTGTATGTGCTCTGTGCTGCACACAGTGTTATACTGTCAGTGTATGTGCTCTGTGCTGCACACAGTGTTATACTGTCAGTGTATGTGCTCTGTGCTGCACACAGTGTTATACTGTCAGTGTATGTGCTCTGTGCTGCACACAGTGTTATACTGTCAGTGTATGTGCTGCACACAGTGTTATACTGTCAGTGTATGTGCTCTGTGCTGCACACAGTGTTATTCTTTGTAAATGGTGCTCACCACAAACAGGACAGAACCACGAGGCAGAGGTGGGCATTTGAGAATACACCATGCTGCAGCTGCGAGATTCGTAGTCGGGTGGCCGGGTCAGGGTAGGAGAAGTAGAATAGTAATGATACTCGCCGTGGTCTAGGGTTGGAGAGGTAGAATGGTTGTAGTGCGTAGCCGAGGTCCAGGAGACTGTGGTAGTACAGGTACAAGCCGAGGTCGTGGGTAGGAGATGGCGGAGTCCAGATACAAACCAAGGTCGAGGATAGGAAATGGCGGGGTCCAGATACAATCCGAGGTCGTGGGTAGGAGAAGACGGAGGTCCAGATACAAGCCGAGGTCGTGGGTAGGAGAAGACAGAGGTCCAGATACAAGCCGAGATACAAGCTGAGGTCGTGGGTAGGAAAAGACGGAGGTTCCAGATACAAGCCGAGGTCGTGGGTAGGAGAAGACAGAGGTCCAGATACAAGCCGAGATACAAGCCGTGGTCGTGGGTAGGAGAAGACGGAGGTTCAGATACAAGCCGAGGTCGTGGGTAGGAGAAGACGGAGGTCCAGTTACAAGCCGAGGTCGTGGGTAGGAGAAGACGGAGGTTCAGATACAAGCCGAGGTCGTGGATTGGAGATGACTGGGTCCAGATACAAGCCGAGGTCGTGGGTAGGAGAAGACGGAGGTTCAGATACAAGCCGAGGTCGTGGGTTGGAGATGACTGGGTCCAGGTACAAGCCGAGGTCGGGGATAGGAAATGATGGGGTCCAGGTACAAGCCGAGGTCGGGGATAGGAAATGATGAGGTCCAGGTGCAAGCCGAGGTGGAGGGTGCTAAGAAGCAAGACAGGTTAGGCAGAATGCACAAAGCAAAACAGGCTGGGTGCTTGTGGGTAGCACTTCATTTCAGGTAAGAACTACTATGCTCAGCCGATGTGCAGCAGGGATCAGTGAGCATATAAAGGGCTGTAAGCCAATCAGCTGAAAGGCACAAGGCTGCCTGTGATGATAGTCAGGGGGTGGAGTAAGCACCGCAGCCGAAGGAGATGAGAAGGCATCCTGCTGTCAGTGTTAACTCCTTGTCTGATCGCCTTGCCTGACGAAGGTAGCACGGAGCTTACACACGATCCTGTCAGCGTGAGGCGTGTCACGGGGGCGGAGCCTACGACCTGACGTTGTGGACACACGGCCTGTTGGTGGTACTTATGGCCTGGCGTTAGGAACACCTGGCCTGTTGGTGGTACCTGAGGCCTGGCCTGTTGGTGGTACCTGAGGCCTGGCATTTGGGACACCTGGCCTGTTGGTGGTACCTGAGGCCAGTTGCTGGTACCTGAGGCCTGGCCTGTTGATGGTAGCTGTGGCCTGGCGTTGGGGACACCTGGCCGGTTGGGGACACCTGAGGCCTGGCCGGTTGGGGACACCTGAGGCCTGGCCGGTTGGGGACACCTGAGGCCTGGCCGGTTGGGGTCACCTGAGGCCTGGCCGGTTGGGGTCACCTGAGGCCTGGCCGGTTGGGGACACCTGAGGCCTGGCCGGTTGGGGACACCTGAGGCCTGGCCGGTTGGGGACACCTGAGGCCTGGCCGGTTGGGGACACCTGAGGCCTGGCCGGTTGGGGACACCTGAGGCCTGGCCGGTTGGGGACACCTGAGGCCTGGCCGGTTGGGGACACCTGAGGCCTGGCCGGTTGGGGACACCTGAGGCCTGGCCGGTTGGGGACACCTGAGGCCTGGCCGGTTGGGGACACCTGAGGCCTGGCCGGTTGGGGACACCTGAGGCCTGGCCGGTTGGGGACACCTGAGGCCTGGCCGGTTGGGGACACCTGAGGCCTGGCCGGTTGGGGACACCTGAGGCCTGGCCGGTTGGGGACACCTGAGGCCTGGCCGGTTGGGGACACCTGAGGCCTGGCCGGTTGGGGACACCTGAGGCCTGGCCGGTTGGGGACACCTGAGGCCTGGCGTTGGGCATTGCTGCTCTGACTGTACAGTGGAGAAAGCGGCGAGAGATTCAGTGTCTGCCCTGATTAAGGGTTTTGTCTCAAAACAATGTGGGCTTCATCTCCAATGTCCTTCTCCGCTGGTAACTGTTATTTTTGGAACGTGCTAAACCCGAGGCAGCAGATGGAAAAGCGTTTTGTTTTGTTCTAACGTTTCCATGCTTTCCACGTTGGTTGTAAAGCCTGTCTTTCTGTAGTGTAATCATTTGTTCATTCTTTTGTCCTTGGAGTCCGCCGGTTCTTCAGTTAGAGCAGGGCAGCCAACTCCAGTCCTCAAGGGCCACCAACAGGTCAGGTTTTAAGGATATCTCTGCTTCAGCACAGGTGGCTCAATCAGGGGCTCAGTCAAAGACTGTCAACTCAACGACTGAGCCACTAATTGAGCCACCTGTGCGGAAGCAGGGATATCCTTACAACCTGACCTGTTGGTGGCGCTAGACTGGAGTTGGCCACTCCTGAGCTAGGGTGATAGTTTGTGAAGGGATATTCAGTTTCCTTTAGTCTCTAAGAAACAAAATACCCTTCAGTCATTTGAGTTGATTTAATGGATAAATGCTAATCCCGTCGCTAGGATGTCCCTGATTTCCCCATCGCCCGCCCTGCTGGGAACGGTGTATGCAACAACTCCGCATGACAATGGGCACTGTGTGCAGCGCCTGCTTAACATGCCAGCCCCGTGCGTCTCCGTGTAAGAGGGCCCAAGGCCAGCTGGTCCCATCCCATGCCCGGATCCCACCGGCCCGCTCACTCTCGTTAACTGGATTTTCCTGAGCACGGTAATGGGTAACCGTAACTCCCCCTGAGGTGTCTACATGAGGCGGGCAGCAACATCAAGTGCAAAATATGTTACCGGTGACATCCAGGCAGTGTTTCTGCCCATTCTGACCTTCCTCAGGCCAGCCCACGTCAGCTACAGTATGAGTTTTTGCGCTGTGAAGTATCTAATTGGCAGAATCCATATTATATACCCATCCATTGTTCTAGACCAGGGGTGGCCAACTCACGTCTTCAACGGCCACTAAAGGTCAGGGTTTAAGGATCTTCGACTGAGCCACTGATTGAGCCACCTGAGCTGAGGCCGGGATATCCTTAAACCCTGACCTGTTGGTGGCCCCTGAGGACTGGCGTTGGCCACCCTTGTTATAGATGCATGCACAGACTACGTTGTAATATACCTGTCCTGTAATGTCCTATACGGGGATGTGGCGTTCGGCCTGCAGGACCTCTCCTTGGCCCCTGTTGGAGGTTTCCTTGTGATGTTCCGTGCACGTTGAGAAGCCCTTTCCCCGGATATTTCCATGTGCACTAACTGTCCTGCTGCCTTTTTGTCTTCTTTTCCCTCGTCTTCTGCCACCGCCTCCTGCTGTGTGTGTCTGTCTCTGCCCGCGACTTCTTCTGCTCCACAGATCACCACCCGCCGCACCAAGGTGAGAGCCCGCTACCACCGTCCAATGTCCTCTCTATACTGGTTCTGATCCAGTCATTGTTATATGCACCACGAGTCTTTACACATGTTTATCGTTGTAGTATTCCCAGTATTTACATTATCCACCATCCCAAAATATTGTAGGCGTGGATGAACACATTATCCTAATTAACACAATGCACAATTACCAAGGCTGGTGGTCTGATCTCGCACACGCCTTATCCTTACACACACACATCTTGCACCTTGTTGTATCGCATGTATTGGAGTTGTTGTGTTTGTGGTAAGCAGACAACGAAGAGGCAACACACCTGTGTGTACTCTTTGTTACCTGAAAGACTAAAATATCTCCACTGTTTGGTCAGATCTGTGGTGGCCGCGCCATTATTCTCCAAGCGCTAAGCTGCTGGTCGCTTAATTATTTCTCCTGTGCCGGGCTTCTGTTCGAGGCACTGAGGTGGCCCCTACAGGAGAGGAAAGCGGTAGCACAGAGCTGTAGTCATTGATCACTAGCTGTAACTAATAGCGTTGGTACCACTCCCGAGCGTCTAGGTCAGGGCCAACTTCAATCCTCAAGGGCCACCAACAGGCCGGGTTTTAAGGCTATCTCTGCTTCAGGGACTAATTGGGCCACCTGTGCTGAAGCAGGGATATCCTTAAAACATGACCCGATGGTGGCCCTTGAGGACTGGAGTTGGCCACTCCTGGGCTACATCTTTTTCTGTCCCTCTGTTTATTACACGAATGGTAATAACGGTAAAATACACAACTTCAGCTTCTATTATAGGCAAAGTAATAATTCAGAACCCGCCATGCTGTTCTGTCGGTTGGGATGCACTGTGTGTATGTCACACTATTTTTATGTATTTGTTCCCCCCTCGTTCCCTGGGGGATATTTTATATGAGGGCCACACACACCTGTACATTTCTACCTCTGTGATTTCGTTTAGCTGTGACCGTGAATATTTGCCGGAGAGTGATTGTGGCTGCCCACTCATTCCCCATGGGGGGCAGCCGCTTTCATATTGAATGACATTTTAGGATGTTATGTATAGCATGTAATGTGGAGGTAGCTACCAGCACCCCCATGTGGAGATAAGTATCGCGGGAAGCAGGGGGTCGCTGCAGCTGAAATTAATGGGGTACTGCTCCGGAGACCCCCTGCTTCAATCACATTTACATGTTACAAAAAAAAGCTATATACCTTGAACGGGACCTTTAACATATGCATTGTGCTGAGATGGTTGGAAGCGTTCTATGCACAAATGTGCAGCTGTGTCCGCTATCTGAGTCTCGCCTCAAGTTTAAGGCGAAGTGTCTTCACCATCTGCAAGAGGTTGAAAAACACCTCGCGTCAAATAGAAGACATTTCTTAGCGATTTGCGTGCAAACGAGATGCGTTTTGTGGCAATATTTTGCATAGATCAGTCTACGGCCTGTAATGTAGAGCGCGCTGGTGCGCGTGCGGGCGCGCAAACGGCATTGCGCATGCATGTGGCGCGTGTTTCGTTTATGTTGTAAGCTGTGGCGTGCGCGCCTAGGGGGCCTGAATATAGACGTCCCAGCGATAGCCGCGCTTTGAATAGCTGCAGCATCGCGCGGCAGCAGCACGAAAATACAAATTTTCTTGTATTTGCTGTGATCTGCCGCGCCACCGCTCACGGCCGCCCGCGCGTCTCGTCTGTATCAACGTCGGCCTCCCACAGTCCATTGTAATTGACGCGCGCATGGTAGCGCAACAGCGCGCTCTAAATTACATTAATGAATATGGTAAGAGCTCACCATTTCATCGCATCAAATTACAGTCCCTTTTTGGGGGGTGTTGGCATTTCCAAGCGGACATGTTTAATGGACAGGCCTTTTATCCCACTTTGCTAGCGATATGAGCCGATACACCGGGTGTGTGTATTTTACATGGGAAGAACTTTGAGAACACAAGCTTTTACCTGATGGTGCACAGGTTATCTTACAGGACAGGCGCCCTCTGGGGCATGTCCCCCAGGGCTAAGAGTTGGTAATGATATTGAGAGACACTCATTTGAATGATGCACTCCTGTCACAGGGAACATAACAGCGAACAGTAAAATGTTATGCTAGGAGAGGTGGAGGGTGTAGCTAATTATTAAAAAATCAACCGTAATAGCCTAGAACAGGGATGGCCAACTCCCAGTCCTCATGGGCAACCAACAGATGAGGTTTTACACAATCACCGGTGCTGAAGCAGGGATATCCTTAAAACCTGAACTGTTAGGACTAGACTTGGCCACCCCTGGATTAGAGCATGCCTCTTCCACTGGCGACCAGGGGCCCCAAACCCGGCTCGTTAAGGGTCTTAGACTGGCCCTAGTCTGCCGCCTTATGCTAATTTCATTGTAGCTGCTCGGGCAGCAAGGTGCAAACTTGCCCCACTACCGGTCTGGGGGGAGAGGACGTTCTGTTAGCGACCTTCACGGGGTAGGATAGCAAGAAGGGGATTCAACATCGTACACCGCGACACGAACCCTCGATCTGTCCCGGGGGCACTAGAACTGGTGAGGTTGCGTTACCTCTGCAAGTGGTTGGGATTATTATGCGCTCACGTGTTATTTTTCTATTGGTTTATTCGCGCGGCTCCGGCACATTCTGCCTGGCAACGTACCAGCAGTAAGAGAAGCAGAGTGTGTATAATGGAACGGTTACACAGATAACCCAGGCTGATGGGAGCGAAGGAGCTTGCACTCTAAAAGGAAGGTGCTAATATAACTGAGCGTAGTGTAAGGTCAGGTTTTCAGGGTATCCCAGCTTCAGCACAGATGGTTCAATCTTCGACTGGGCCTCCGAGCGACCTGTGCTGAAGAAGGGACTGATTGGGCCACCGGTGCTGAAGCAGGCATATCCTGAAAACCTGACCTGTTGGAGGGGCTTCAGGACTGGAGTTTGCCCACCCCGGTATAGCACGTAAGCCCTCCTCGCTCCCAGTATGTAGTGTTGTGCACTATGCACAGAGCGTGGATTTATTCGGCCTGATATAAAGTCTCTGTATAAGGTGCTGCGTGGAATGTATACAAGTAGCACCACAATGCAAGACCCATCCTCCAACTACAATTTCCTCCGGGGAAACCAAGCATGAGACAGAGGTCAGCCCACCTCCGTGCGATGGCTTACACATCTGACTTTACAGAAGCCATTTTCCCAGCTGTGTGATCTGTACCCCGGGAGCTCCCTTCCCCTGTGTGACACTTTACTGTGACCGAGAGCTTGCTGTTTGTGTGTTTTGTTAATTTATTTGAAGGCTTGTGCTTAGCAAGGTGAAGGAGGAAGGCTTGGGTAACCACGTACATTAGATTTGCCACGCGTGGCCCTTCCTGTTTAATTTCAGGGCTGGGTTTTGGCCCGGTTACTGATAGCGGTGTATGCCGCCTCTTGGGACATGTAAATGCCACACCTGCAGGATGCTGCCCAACATTGGACTTTAGAGGCCAGCATTGTATGTACGTTATGGGGCGCTCATTACCAATACCTCCTACGTGACTCTCTCCCCGGGTATCTTTGCTTCGCAGCCCACCCGGCCCTCCAGCTCGGCGGCCTCCAGTGGAACGGCTGGGGCCTCAGGCTCGGCGTCTGCATCATGTGGGGAGATCAGCAGCAGCGAGCCCAGCACTCCAGCCCAAACCCCGCTGGCTGCTCCTATCATCCCCTCGCCTTCCTCCGCTCTGACCTCTCCTGTGGCGCCCCTTCCGACTCCAGGGTCCAGCAAGGTAAGGAGCAGCAGCTCGGTGACTGAATGGACTTTGGGCTCATTAGAACAGATTCCGCACCAGAGGTCCCAGAGACGTCTAATCGTCGGCTTCTGCCATCGGTGTCTGCAGTCCCACTTAGGAAAGTATATCGGAGGTGGGTGTAAATACTCCACCGTACAGCAATTCAGTGCAAGGTCCGATAGACTGGTTCTTACCTAGAGTAGAACTAATCCTGTAATGTTTGCACCATTTTCCACATGTATTACTGCTGTGTTTTAGTTCTCCAGATGTGTTGCAAACTGATATTCCTGACAGACGCTCCGAAGGGAAAATACATAGCAGATGTGGTTGGAAAAAGACCATGAGGTTCAACCTGTGCTAAGTTTAGACGACAGATACTTTATCCTATATCTGTACTTACAGTATATTGATCCTGAGGAAGGCAAACAAAACCCCAGTGTCATATCATCCAATGATATCGCATAAGGGGAAAAATAAATTCTTTCCTGACTCCAAGAATTGGTAGGTTTTTCCCTGGATGAACATCATTCCCATGTATACTTATTAGGTATATCCCTGTATACCTTTCCTTTCTAAAAAGATGTCCAACCTTTAGATCTCTATTGTATAAGCGATCACTAATGAATAAATGGCACATTGTAACTGCCCTTTGCTGCTGGTGAAACCTCTCTTCCTTAATGGGTGTGCCGTGTCACATGTACCGTCCCTGGGATAAATAGCTCCCAGAAAGTTCATTGTATTGACCCCAAATATATTTGTATATACTGTAGTTATCATATCCCCTCTTAGACTCCCTTTTGTAATGTAAACACATCTAATTTAGCTAGCCTCTCCTCATAAGTTAGATTTTCCATTCCTTTTATTAATTTGTCGGCTCTTCTCTGCACTTTTCCCAGTTCCATAATGTCTTTCTTATTGAGTGGTGCCCAAAACTGTGCTCCATATTCAAGGTGTGGTCTTACGATGGATTTATACAGTGGCAATATTGTGCTGGTTTCTCTTACATAACACTGCGTATGGATGGAAGATATAATTTTTGCCTTTGCAGAAACTGCCTGACATTGGGCACTATTGCTAATCCTGCTGTCTACAAGCACTCCTAATTCCTTCTCCATCAAGGATTCATCTCATTTTCTCCCATTACGTTTGTATGCAGCAAGCATGTTTTTACACAGCCCAATATTATCTCTTCCTCTCTCACATTTGTGTGTATATGTAAATACGCACACGCACAGCACAATACTGTGAATACCTTCCAGTGCAGTTGGTTATTTAGAATATCCCGATGCGTTCTGTGGCAGTGAAGTCGTTGGCAGCAAAGACCTATCCCAGGTTTCTTGCAGTTTGGGAATCACCTGGGACATAAGTTAATAATTGATTTTGATGACGCAGTTCTTCCTGGGACTTCACTTCCACATTATTACTTCCACTCTACATCCCTCTCCCAACGTTGGGTTAAAGATGGCCATCATTTTCAATTTACAGCAACTGCAAATGATTGTTGCAGAACCTTTATTCACATATATTTTATTTTGGTGCATTAGATTGTTTAACACACTCTCTTTGACGTTGCTAAGAGTAGACTAACCCTAAGATGTTTGCCACCTCCTGACTTTTACCTGACTGCTTCCTTGTTCCTGCAGGAGGAGGAGAACCTGCGAGCTCAGGTGAAGGACTTGGACGAGAAGCTGGAGACACTGAAGATGAAGCGAGCAGAGGACAAGGTCAAGCTGAAGGAGCTGGAGAAATCCCGGCTCCAGCTGGAGCAGTTGCAGGAGTGGAAGAGCAAGATCCAGGAGCAGCAGGCAGACCTGCAGCGTCAGCTCAAGGAGGCCAAAAAGGTAACGCGCTCCACCATCTAACATGACTTTATAGATCATACTGACTGTACACAGAGCATTGGGCGAGACCATTATATAGATCATACTGACCGTACACAGAGCATTGGGTGAGACCGTTTTATAGATCATACTGACCGTACACAGAGCATTGGGTGAGACCGTTTTATAGATCATACTGACCGTACACAGAGCATTGGGTGAGACCGTTTTATAGATCATACTGACTGTACACAGAGCATTGGGCAAGACCGTTATATAGATCATACTGACCGTACACAGAGCATTGGGCGAGACCGTTATATAGATCATACTGACCGTACACAGAGCATTGGGCGAGACCGTTTTATAGATCATACTGACCGTACACAGAGCATTGGGTGAGACCGTTTTATAGATCATACTGACCGTACACAGAGCATTGGGCGAGACCGTTTTATAGATCATACTGACCGTACACAGAGCATTAGCAAAGACTTTTGTTACAGGCCGATTCTGTGTGACGTACAGTATGATGTAGACTTTCTGTGGTCATGTTTGTGTTGGAACAAACTATATTGATATAAAATAATAAAGAATAAAAAAAAAACAAAGCGCCTCCCTGATCCTAAAAGGAGAGGGGTGAAATTCAAGTGCTTTCCTCATCCTAAAGGGAGAGTAAAGTTTAATTTGAGTATGTCCCAAATCCTAAAAGGCACATGAGGTGGGATATTGGGGCCATCCAGTTCATAAAGGGAGTATAAGGTAGGGTTTTCATGCTGTCCTGTTCCTAAAGACATCACAAGATTGGACTGCCCTGATCCCAAACAGGCTGTTGGTTCAGAGCTCTCCTTATCTGTAAATGAGAGCGAGTTGTGATTTGTTGTAGTAATGGAGAGAAGAATAGCCGTACAATACAGGTATTATAAAGCAGTCAGTGAGACTCTGCATCCGTGCTCTGGTTATCCACAGGACGCCAAAGAGGCTCAAGAAGCCCAGGAGCGTTACATGGAGGAGATGGCTGACACGGCTGATGCCATAGAGATGGCCACTCTGGACAAGGAGATGGCTGAGGAGCGAGCAGAGTCCCTACAGCAGGAGGTGGAAACCATGAAGGAGAAGGTGGAGGAACTTACCATGGACCTGGAGATCCTGAAGCACGAGATAGAGGAGAAAGGTGAGGCGTGACAGGGAGAGTGGGCCAGATGTCCAGAGCATGTCGTGTATGTGCATTTATCTGAAATAGGCGTGCTCTGAACACTTCATGCTTGGCACTGATCTATTAGAATTTCTGTGCAGTGACTGGATTAGATAGGTAAAAAGATTAGGGTGCTCAAACCCAGGGTGATTCCATCCAGTTCAATAAACAATAAATCATTAACCCTGGAGATACCAGTGGGAGTGGGTAGGTAAATATAGACTTGTAAGTGACAAAATGACAGCAGTCAATACTTAGCTATAAGAGTCTAATACCAAAGAAACCCACTCACATCATCCCCAGGGGTGATTAGCAGGCGTGCCAGCCATGAAGGATCCGGAATCCAGATACAGCCAGATACAGCCAGATACAGCCAGAAGAAAAAACGAATGGCGCACAGCCAGGGAGCCAGGTGTGGAGTAAAACGCTGTTCTTTATTGGTGCATGATGAGAGACAAGTATACCCCCTTGGGGGACAAAGACAAGAACCTCCTACGCGTTTCGGACCGTAGGAGTGCGCCATTCGTT